>NC_139227.1:9407899-9615399 GCF_055691185.1 Crinia signifera | reverse complement strand
AAAACAAAACGAGCACCCGAAACCAAGCGGACACGACGGAGACGCACGTGTGTTTGTTTACATCGTGCGGCTCCGCCCCCGAATGCCGCTATTGGCCGCCTTGCGGCCTAGCGGCCAATCAGGAGCCGCTAGGCCGCAAGGCGGCCAATAGCGGCATTCGGGAGGCGGAGCCGCACGATGTAAACACCGTGCGTCTCCGTCGTGTCCGGCTGGATTCGGGTGCTCGTTTTGTTTTTTTGCCAAGACCCTTACCTGGACTACGTCGCGCTGGGACAGGTGAGTATGGTTTCCTTCCACAGCTTCCTCCATGGATTTCGTCGGATCCGGACGGCGACAGCGACGGTCGACATGGACGAAGAAGACGACACAGGACCAGAAGACGACGACACAGGACATCAGGGCGACCTATGGGAAGAAGATAGGTAAGTATTAGTATGTGTGGGCTTTGTGTGTAATAAAGTTTTATTTTAAAAGTGTGTCAGTGTGTTTTGTGCACTATTTTTTTAACTGTAGAACTACAAGTGCCAGCGGGCCCTTTAATGCCCAGCAGGCTGGGACTTGTGGTTCTCCAAGTCCCAGCTTGCTGGGGAGGCTTGCTGGCACTTGTAGTGCCACAGTAAAAAACAATAGTTTATCTATTTTTTTTACACCATTTATCAGCTCGATGCCCACCGCCCAGGGGCATCGAGGACAGCACCAGGCTTCAGCCTGGTCAGGTAAGTCCTGGAGTGGGGGGACCCCTTTATTGGGGGGGTCCCCACTCCCCCAGGGCCCCTGGCCAGGCTGACTGGTCAGTAGGGATGAATGCTTTGGCCGGGGGGACTTGCATAAAAAGTCTCCCCCCGGCTGTGGCATTACCCGCTGGCTGGTTTTGCCTGGGGCTGGTTCTTGAAATACGGGGGACCCCTACTCATTTTGTCCCCCGTATTTTGGGAACCAGCCCCGGACCTGGAGCCTGGGGCTTGTTGTTAAAAATCGGGGAACCCCTATTTGTCGGGTTCCCTGATTTTTAATTACCGGCCCCGGCTCCTTCAGCCTGGTGCTGGTTTCGGCTGTGGGGGGGACCCCACGCCGTTTTTTTTTTTATTTATTTATTTTTTCTATTTTTTTACACTGCAGCCTGCACGGATCTGACTGATCCGTGCAGGCTAAAACGCAAATAGAACAGGAAAATGTTGTTCTATTTTCCTGTCGTATTTGCGTGGGTGTTTTACACCACTTAGCAGCCGTATTATCAGTACGGCTGCTTAGTACATCAGGAACCACCATTCTTTGAATGGTGATTTCTGTCGTATTCTATCGATGGTGTAGACATTCGTATTTGTAAATACAAATACGAATGTTCCATCTTTAGGACTACGAATTGTTGTATTTTTGGGATTGTAAATCCCGAAAATACAAATTCGTAAAAAAAAGGTGTATTTCTCCCTACGAATACACCTTTTTTCTACGAATCCATTTTGGTAAATGTCCCCCAATATTAGTAGTAGTAGTAGTAGTAGTAGTAATATTATTATTATTATTATTATTATTATTATTATTATTATTATTATTATTATATTATTCACTATTTACGGGATTCAGGATTGAAAAATGCTCAATCCCGGTATTCCTAGGATTGGCTTCCCTAATTTGAAAAAACGTCCCGGCCGCCATGCATATTTACAGTACTTACATTTGCGGGTGCTGGGTGGGTGGGCGAGCATGCAGATATGTCCGGGAGCCGGGTTGCTGGGAGCTGGGTGGGCGTGCAGGTATGTCCGGGGGCTGGGAGCTGGGTGGGCGTTTAGGTATGTTCGGGGGCAGGGTTGCTGGCTGGGTGGGCGCACATGCAGGTATGTCCGATGGCCGGGCAGGTGTGCTGTGCTGTGCTGATATGGTGAAGAGCCGGGTTGCTGGGTGTGTGGGCAGCTGTGTGGCCAGCGCAGCATGACATCTGACCTCATCACGCTGCGCAGTGCTTCACTGCACATGTGCAGTCTAATCCCGAAATCCCGGGATTGTAATCTCCAATCCCGGGATGGAAATCCTGGCGTTTTGGGGTCCGGATCCCGCCGATCACGATCCCGGGATTGGCCACCCCAGTGACTACATAAGGTAGTAGCAGGGACACAGATGTCAGCTGGAGGTATGGCCAGTACATGATGCTCTCCTGTAACCAGCATGCATTATCCATCAGGCTTAAGTTTACATCTTAAAACAGTGATCCCACATTGTGTTCTGCCCGATGTCAGTTTTTGTAGCTAAAGTATAAATACTCTAAATAGAAATTGGGAGTGGTATAGAAGATTTATATTAGATCGACCCCAGGTGGTTGACTTACATTGAGTTGACAGTTCAAAAGATCTACAGGTAAAAAGTAGGCAGTGTATAAGGTTGACAGGTACAAATGGTCAACAGGGTCAAAAGGTTGACATGAAAATGTTCGAAACAGAAAGTCAACGCAAATGTTTAGAGCTTTTTTGTGTTCCATTTTCTATGTTTTTTCCTGTGTGACCACAATCTATGGAAACGTGCACCCTTCATTCATCACCCTTCATTCATCCTCCACTAGTGTTACCTTTCCCACAGGTTACTATCACCAACCATAGTCTAAATGGATAGTACATCAAATACAAGTAGTAAACCCCTTAAAAAACACCAGTAATCTTATGTCTACCGTTGCCATGTCAGCCTTTTGAACCTGTCACCATTTTGTATTTTATACACTGTCTAAACTTTTACCCTGTTGACCTAATGCATGTTGACCATACAGTATTGTGCCAACCTATTCATTCTTGACCTAGACCAGGGGTGGCCAAAGTGGTCCTTGAGATCTACCAACAGTCCATGTGGATCTGTAGAATGTGGCGGTTAGGAATAAATGCAGCACATGTTTGAAAATATGACAGTTAGTAATGACTGCACCTATGCACCAGCTAGGTGGTCTGGAAAATCTAAACTGTTGGTTGATATTGAGGAACGGTTTGGCCAACAATGACCTACACCCTATCGACCTATCATACAGATAAATAAATACAAAATTCAGGAAAAGAAGAATGCTGGTTTAATCGGAGCTGACAAGAATGATGAAACCTTACTCACGAGTTCAGGAATATTAAAAAATTTAATTTATACTTAGATATTAAAAATCTTAAGTTTTCCAGCCAAACCAAGAGCAATTACATTTGTTAAGTTCAACAAGTGAATTTTAAACACACTTAAGAAATTGATAAAATGTTAATCTTTAATGAAACCTACAAAATTGTTTTACGTTTTACTGCGACACTTAATTGCTTTAGTTTGAAAGCTCTAGTCTGAGGTAAGTCATTATCCTGGAACAATTATCTAGTATAGGGGATTCAGTCACAGCAGAAAATGAAACACAAAGGCGCAACGTCTAACTTCATCTCCCCCTCCGCCTTCCCTTCCTATGCTAGCGCCTCGGACAATGAGGGAAAATCTCTAAATGTGATTTTCTGAAATGTATTACTCAAACCTTGTGGTTATTATATGCCTGGCAAGCAAACAATGAATCACTAGGTGAAAGCTGCTTACCTCATTCGCAGAGAGTTACATTATTTGTACTTTGTTATGAAAGAAATACTTCAATTTACTAAAGGACTGGCTTTGGAGGCAACATATGCATAATCCACAGTTTTACATTCAAAGGGCGCACCGTTTATTTTTAAAAACAGCATTTTTCTCCCTAAAAGCCCAAAAATGCCTAAAATATTTATACTAATAACAAATTACACATATTTAAATGAATAGCTGTTATTATCAAATTGCACTGAGCTCTCATATTAAGGTTCATTGTTGACTATAAACCCTGCCGTCTTCTAAAGGCCCCCAACTACTGGCGTGAGATATCACACGCGATACCTCGCATGCACTTCTCCACCAACTCTTCCGGCAGCTCCCGGGTGGCGAGGCCATATCCGATACATCGTATCGGATATACATCCTTTTGCATATGATGTATCGTATTTGATCCCTGTCATGTCTGTGGAATACCATAAATACTCATGGCAGCCATGACGATCTGGACTCCAACCAAAGAGCACGGGAACGTGCCTCAGATGGAATCGGAGGAAATTGCATGCAATATGGCCACTTTTCATACGATCCCTCATTCAGGAAGCTTGGAATCGGATGGAAAGTGGCCATATTGCACTAAATGGATGGGATCCTTAAGGCTTCATAAAACCACCTGTGTCTCAGATGGGCAGAGGGTTTTGATTAAGGATCTCAAATGCAAAATCTAAACCCAAAGCTTAATCTCTCTGCCCATGCTACTTTAGCCTCACATGCAGTGCACATGGTTTTCCCCATTAGAGCAAGACCTTGCTTTGAGATCCTAACTGAATAACCCCCCCCCCCCCACACACAAATCAGGAGGTGTTTTGGAAGTGAGTTGACCTGTGGAGATGAGAGAGAAAATGAAGTAGATGGGAAAGCGACCAATAGGATGCAGCATGTCATGACTTGGACACAAGGAGGCGGATTTCCACTTGTCAAATGTGTGTGACTGGGTGGTAAAGGGGCACTTGCATATGGTAAGTTTGCCTTGGAATGCCATGCACATGGAAAGACAATTGTTGGCTATTCAGGCTAAGGTGAACTCTAGTAGTCTTGAGCAAATGTGCATAGATAATGCGATAGCTGCTGTCACAAGCTGATGTATAGTGATGCACTGCAATATATTGTAGAAACTTATTTTAGATGCAGATGTGGATCTGAAACTCTTTTCAATCACAGCCGCAGCTGTGACCTAATTGTGCTCGACATACTGTAGAAACAGACCGTGAGGATATGGATCACATCTTTGCCTGCCTTAACCCTGTGTCCCAATTGTGGGTAAATTACTCACAATCAAAATAAAAACAACATGAAGGTACAGACACATAGACATAGCAGTCTAGGACAAGCATAGTCAAGCATTGGCACATACAGCCTTAAGCACACTGTACTGTTTCTAGGTGAGCACTGTGGGTTATTATCCAGTTATTGTTTGTTTCAAAGGAGACTTTGAGGCTTGGAGAGGCACTGCTAATGCCCTGTTACTGCCAATTTATGTTACCCCACATTTGGTGGGCACATAGCATCACAGGACACTCCGCAGATTATCCAAGCAAGAAGAAGCAGATTACTTGCAATCCTTGTGCAGTGATTCTTACGTTCTTCCACTGGTAGGAATCACCATTCCAACACCAATCTTAGCTCAAATCCTCTCCAGCTACTCTCCATACTGTATGGTGATACCCAAAAGACTGGGTGCTCCCTTCTTCTGGACACACGGGGGGGGGGGGGGGGGGACATAGGAATAAAAATACAAATAAAAATACTCCCCTCTGTTTGCTGTCTTTGTGTTTTCACAGTGACTTCTATTTTGTCACGATGAATATGTGGGAATTAAAACACAGATATACATGCAATGGGTGAATCTGAATATCAACCAAATAATTATTATAACAAAAGTGAATCGACGAGATGCGTACCAAACTTACATTAGTAATGGTATGATAACATGTAGAAAAGTATCTCTATAAAATAAACTTTATTGGTACATAGGTATTTTAAAGATATAAAATTTCTGTAAAATAGGTCAAGGACAAGGAGTGTGGGCAGGAGTGTGGGCAGGAGTTTACTGTGGTCCTCCCCAGTGGAGTCAGTGATCTGGATCTGATCCCATTATATCCAGACAGGCAGATCCCCAAGTGTATCCTTCAGAAACAAACACTGTGTGATTTACTCTCCATACTGTAGCTCTAGTTTGCCAGTCAGGGGTCTTCTTCTCTAGCTGGCTTCACAAATGAGTAGACTATTGTTCTGCATGAGTCTGCTGTACGTGCACAGTGATTTTTCTACTGTACATGAGCAAATCTCCATGAAATGGATTACGTTAATCCTTGCTGCCCTTGCTATATTGGTACTCCGGAGAGGTAACCTCTAGAGCAGCGGTTCTCAAACTGAGGGTCCTGACCCCAAAGTGGGTCCCGACCTCAGCATGGGGTCGCGACATCATGTTGCGGACCGTCAGGCTTGATAACTTTTCTATGGTTCAAGGAGTCTGACAAATCTGTTGAGTTGTCTGTTATTTTGGACTCCTCCCATCATGTTGTTCCTCCACAATGCTGCCATGTACAGTGTGTGCTGTCTGCTGACTACACATGTGATGGCATGACCTTCTGCAGTAACCTGCTGGGGTCCTGTAATTATTTGTATTGTTTGATGGGGTCCCAGGGCAAAATAGTTTGAGGACCCCTGCACTAGAGAATATGGGTGCATGATGTGTGCTCTGCATTCCCCCTGCATCCAAGGGTCCATGGTAATCTAATTTCCAAAGTCTGAAAAACTGTAAAAGTATTGTCTGGTTGACTCGGGAGTGAGGTGCCGGGACGTGGAGGAGCTGATATCTGTGATTTGCCCCTGGACAGACTCACATGCGCTACTTCAACTGGCTATCAGTTCCAACTCTTCCGGTAATTGCCCCACTTGTCAAGTCGATAAGAGGCTCCCTTGCATGGATTTTTAATATACAATTGGGTACTTATGTATTATCTGGGCTCCCATGTTAAATGCAGCCCATTTTTTCATACCCCTACTATCCAACTACACATGGAGTTGATTTTATATAGTGTGGCGAGCGTAGCAAGCCACCGTGCCCGAAGCGTGGCGAGCGCAGCAAGCCCCGCAAGGGGACGCGGTCTCATAAGAAAAACGGGAGCCCAGATATTACATAAGTACCCTTACGGCGGAGAAGTAATATACGTGTTGAACATATCAGCGCCTGGTCTTAAGTTATGTATATTTTTTGTTTACATTGTACCAAGTGTCCTTTCATTCTTAATAACAGAGGACAATCTAACAAAAATGTATCATTATACAAACAATGCAATGTCGTTGCTCTTGTTAATCTGATGCTTTCAAATTTTGTATTAGAAGTGAGGAGATGGACATTTTATGAATGGAACCTGATGATTAACTCACTCAGTACAGAGTCCACTGTCCACCGGTGCATTTGCAATAATACATTGGAGCAGGCTGGAGTACTTCAAATGTTTTTTGATGCCGCTCATTTTTAAAAAAAATTGTCGCTGGAAATTTTTATTACAAATAAAGTTATGTAAAAGTTATAGGGATGTATTCAGTCTGGGATTCGCTTCTCTTGACTGCAACTAGACTGTTGGTATTCAAAGTACTGACAGTTGAGGTACGGAAAGTCCAAGGATTGGTGAAAAACAGCTGTGAATTCGACAATCCATGGCCACTTCCGACAATTGTTCTGACTTGTTCTAAAGTCGGATCTGTTTTGTTTTAAAAACTGCCTTCAATGTTGTCGGAAATGGCAGCATTGAATAAGCGACGGCTGCAATTTCTGCAAACGGAAACAGCAGCTGGGACTGAATACTACCCTTAATATTTATAACTGGCCCAAATAGAT
Source organism: Crinia signifera (assembly GCF_055691185.1). Lineage (NCBI taxonomy): Eukaryota > Metazoa > Chordata > Amphibia > Anura > Myobatrachidae > Crinia > Crinia signifera. Next base: position 9,607,973 of record NC_139227.1, on the reverse strand, counting down.
ATATTTTGACATTAAAAATGCCGCAAATCATTTGTTTTTGAATAAATAAAATGAAAAAAGCTAAATAAAAGTAAAAAATAGATTTTTGGGTAATTTTAGGCTAACAAAACAAATATAAATAAATTATAAAATATGTACTTTTTTGTTAAGTTACAGGCTAAAATTCAATTTGTGTTACAGTAATTCAACATTTTTATTACCTTCTTAGCATTAGTCGGAGTGTACAATGGATCATGATAGGATCTTCTACATTTTATCTTAAATGATAAAAAATTGTGTGGGCTCCCTGGACTTAGAGGCCCATGTGCATTGTACACATTGTACTCATTATAAATTCACCATTGGGATGCACCCCCACACCACACTGGCAAGCACCATCACTATTATACCATATAACATACTTGCCTACTTTTGAAAACTAGTTCAGGGAGATTATAGTTGGCAGTAGTATTTTGCACAGCGCCCCATTGAGGGGGCGTGTCATGTACCACCCAAAGGGCGTGTCTAGTTCCATATATGGAGATATTGTGAAAAGAGATTGTGACCGTGGCAACTAGAAGCCTGGGTGTGTACTGCTACATCTGAGAGGAATCTTGTAAAATGATTTATAGTATATACAAATGTAGATGAGCCCAAAGCCGTTAGTAAGAGATACTATACTTGGTAAAGTGCTGGGAAATAGCTCTGATGATTCAATGTAAATGAATCTATCTCTCATTCCATCTTTGCCCCCAAAATGTAACAGTGTAATGTGGGCTAGGTGACATGAGGGAGATTGTTAGACTAATGAGGGAGAAAGGGGGATTGCTGCTATGTCAGGGAGTCTCCTGCAGAATGCAGGAGTGGAGGTAACTATGATGTAACAGTGTAATGTGGGCTAGGTGAAATGAGGGAGATTGCCAGACTAATGAGGGAGAGAGGGAGATTGCTGCTATGTCAGGGAGTCTCCTGCAGAATGCAGGGGGGGGGGGTAACTATGATGTACAGTAACAGTGTAATGTGGGCTAGGTGACATGAGGGAGATTGCTAGACTAATGAGGGAGAGAGAGAGATTGCTGCTATTTAAGGGTCTCCTGCAGAATGCAGGAGGGGAGGTAACTATGATGTAACAGTGTAATGTGGGCTAGGTGACATGAGGGAGATTGCTAGACTAATGAGGGAGAGAGAGAGATTGCTGCTATGTCAGGGAGTCTCCTGCAGAATGCAGGAGGGGAGGTAACTATGATTTACAGTAACAGTGTAATGTGGGCTAGGTGACATGAGGGAGATTGCTAGACTAATGAGGGAGAGAGAGAGATTGCTGCTATTTCAGGGAGTCTCCTGCAGAATGCAGGAGGGGAGGTAACTATGCCATATAATGCCTAACTTCCCTTAAAATAAGATCTATAAAATAATAGAGATAGTACAATACGCCAACGTAGGAAAAAAAAATCAGGACTGTTGACGCTAGGTATTTTATTGCAAATCTACGACTACAGCACCTGTGGGTGTTCTAATCACAGACTTTGTTTAGGAAAGAAATGGACAACTCAGTAATTTATGCAGTATGGATTTTCGCATTTGTCAGGTCTCATAAACATAGAGATTTAGATAGGCCGTACAATTTTCTAGCTGGAGCAGACAAAAGCATAAGATATACAGTGCAAGGAACAGAAAAGTCTTTCCTAGGTCTGGTTCTCACTGGTGGCCGATTTGCATTTGCACATTTGCTGATCTGTAAAAGAGACGCTGGCTGGTGTGTTTCATAACACCACAGAGATTAGTCTAAATTTAGAGGATCTGCTTATATACACAAGTGCAGATACTTTTTGACAGCCAGAGTATCCCCCAGAGATACAGGCAGAACACTGTGTAATCAATATTTCTTTTTATGTAAGCATGCTTTTCTTATGTTTGCCAAACACCATTGTGCTCCTTTCAAGCTCTGATTTAATCCCGTTCTTGTTTATTAGAAGAAAATAGTTTTGGTAGGGTAAGACAAATGGAATAACTACCTAAGTGATTGTGACCATTTAGGCAAATGCAATAAGGATTAAAGAGACTGCAGGCTAGTCTATTGAGATGTCATTTAAAGCTCGGCTTTAGGGACCCTGATGCTGAACTGTTTTCCCTGTTCTACTGTATTTTTAAATGTAGTAGGCAATCATTTGTCATAGAGGGTTATTTGCTCATAAAATACCCAATAGACCCAGCGGCAGTTGGAGAAAAGCTGTATTTAAAAAATAAAAAATTGTAAAACTCAAATAGAGACGCTTTTAAATAAGAATTTTGAGGGCTTGTTTGGTTCTCACTGAGTCACGTCTTCATCTTTATGCTAATGCCACAAACGATTCTGCTCATACTGCGACGGCAGCTTACATTGGCACAAATCCACCTCAATGTGTCTTTGGATACGGTTTTAGCTCTCCAGCCCAGCTCCAGCAGTGACGTAGTAAAAACCCTGTGCCTCCCCCCTTGTCAAAACAGTTTGGCACCCAATCCTTACCAGCTTGTTACTTCCCTCTGGCTACCACGGCCGCCGTCTGGACTTTAGCTGCCAGAACCTGCAGATCTCCTGCTCTCATTACAAAGGTCCTTCACAAAATGGCCGCCACCTCACAGCAAGCTGTTATGGAAGATGCTAGAGGATTCGGCATTTCTTTTTTTGTTTGTTTTTTTTTTATGGAGAAATTGTCCTGGGAAAAAGGACCCAAACAGCATGTTTTTAAGAGCCCCATGGGGTTTTATTCCAGCCCTGACTGTACTCTGCACTGTACTTACTGAGAACTCCCTTTTCCACCTCCATTCCCATAAATCCCAACTTTCTGGACTTTTGTGCACACTGAAAAGGGGGTACAGCCTCATTGGAAATGTTGTACGCCTCCTGATTTCATTACACTAGGAACATGCCACTAGACACAGGACCTGCTTGACATGTCCCCAGTCTCACCTTCCATTGAACAGATGACTTGTGCATGTACAGATGGAACCTTCTTCAGCTAGCCTTCTCTGGAGAGCCATGGCTCACCAAGGCCTATTGTTCTCAGCTGCAATACAATACATAGAACAGTACAGCAGGGGATTAGCAGAGGATAAGGTCCAATAGCTCTGGCTCACTTAATCTTATTAAAGGGCTAGATGAGGATGGCTCTATCTGTACATAGCACATCTTGTTCTGCCAAATAGAGAAGTGGGTGAGAGCAGGCGTTCTGAAATTCCACAGCCTCTACCGATTGGACACTGTATGGGTGGAATGACAAGGCACTATCCCAAAAGCAGGACTTTTTACAGAAATGGGAGAATTTGGAGGTAGACATTCCACAGTTTCCTTTAGGATGTCAACATCCTACAGGTTAGCTAGATACACAATGTCTACATTTGCATTCAATGCCTTTTTGGGCATTTACAATATACATCATGCCAACTGGCACAGTCATTGGTAGAACATGATTGTTGTTGTCTGTAGACAAGGTTTCCTCTGAGACCTCCCCATCCCATTACTTATCAACTCTATTGACAATGGGGACTGCAGTTGAAGTACTGGATACACACAGTGTAAGTTACCACCTAGCTTGGGCACCCGCAATTTTGGGCTCAGTATTCTGCGCATGTACTTCACCTGTTCTGAAGTCCCTGATGTAAATGCTTACTGTACATTACCTATGGGAATTGGACCCAGTACTTACTGTACCCTATATAGGGCTACATCTGTGAATTGTGCACGATGTTCAAGCCAGACCAGGTAACATTTGTATCCAACATTCTCCAGCACATGTTACATCTGTTCCCCTGCAGTGCACATCGTTTTGTCCATTGGAGAAGGAATTTTCATCTGAGAGTGAACCAGAATAAGGCCCATAGATTAAAAACAAACAACCATGAACTTCAGTTAAGGGAAGCAGGTTCCTGAACATACTAAAGGATCTTTACTGCCCCTGGTGAAGTCATTGAATTGACTAAACACGTTGGGCCATGTACGTGATGGTTGTAAACATCCAATGTCTGAAACACTATCCAATACTGTATTGAGTTTATTATACAATATTGCATTCTGTATGTTATGCCCTTCGGGCAACTTCTTAATGCATATTTTATTATATATTTGTGTGCTTACTCTTAGCACCCTCTGAACCCTTTCTTTATATATATACAATATATATATATATATATATATATATATAGATATATATATATATCTATATATATATATATATATATATATATATAATGTGTGTGTGTGTGCGTGTGTGTGTGTACCTCCAGTTCAAACAAGAAAAATCAATCTCTCAAAGGTAACATTCATTTGGAAACAACCACTGTATTTATTTTTACCATCATCTACAAAATGGGAAACTTTCCTTTTAATAGGGAACCCGGGAATCAGATGGGGCTCCACAAAGCAGCCTTGTGTATTACAGCCAAATCCCATGATATCTGCAAATGTCTTTATATGTACAGTAAGAATGAGATTCCGCTAATAGCTGATATTGGTTTATTGTTCTTTATTTGCTCTCTCAGCCAGTTCCTGATCACACACCTAAAACTTTAATAACGCGGAATGGCGATTCCATGTTTTGCAATAAATTTCCGCAGTACTGATAAAACATTTCTTGTGTGTGGAATCCATCATTTTATTTATAACCCACATCAGATTTTATGTGTCCCCGTGAAAATGAGGCTCAGCAGACTGTGCCACGGGATCTGAGCAGCAGAAGGAATACTTACTCTGGGCTGACAGCACAGCAAGCTTCATTAGATAACATTCCTCCCAAGTGACAAGTTTGGGTAAATTCTGCGCTGGATTTTTATGGATCTAAAGATCTGCATTTATGGCCCCTATGCAGGGAGACAGTTTGCAGGCCCCATTGGCAGCTCAGCGGTTACCGATAAATAAGATGTTAGCTTTATCCATTATGGGTAGTTTTACTCTGCATTATTAATCAGACGTCATATAGTAGATGCATTGAATATGTATCTGGGTGTTACTATGCGTCTTATGAGATTTCTGTCATACAGCAATTCTCTATCTCCTCGCGTCCTGTGCTTCATTACAAGAATGTGTTAATAAAGACATTATAGAAAGAAGAGAATAGAAACTCTGTTTCATATCCTTATTTTATTTGCCCGTTCATTTGAGAGCTTACATTAAGAACATATATGTTTAAACATTGGATAGTCGACGCATCCATTTGAATTGCATTTAAGAAATGTCAGTGTATTCAGATTCAGGTGTAGAAGTCTATTTATTAAACTTATCATCCTAAGATCCTGTGCAAACAGCATTTTCAGCATCATTTACTGCCAAAACCCACACGATTTACCAAAAAGCAGAATGTTGGTGTTAATACACATCTCCTGCATTCACGTAAGGGGCCTACACATGTGGAGATGTGCTAGATCGCTCAGCGATGTGTCAGTGCTTTGTGCTGAGGGGATGCAGTTGAAATCCTGGCCGGTCGGAATACCGGCCAGCAGTCAGAATCCCGAGGGCCAAATCCCGACGCCGGAATCCAGACCGCCGAAATCCTTGCACATTGTCCCTCTGGGGGTGTCCACGACCCCCATAGAGGGAGAATAAATCAGTGTGCTGAGCGCAGCGAGGCACCGGGCCCGCCACATGGTGAGAGCAGCGAGCCCGCAAGGGGGAGCGATCCACGTCCCCCCTTGTCGGGATTCCGGCTTTGGGATTTTGACCGCCGGGATTTCAAACCAATCCTGTGCTGAGCGATCTGTCAGGGTCAGTGTTCTCTGTGAGATTACTATCCAGCATGCTGGATATTAATTGCCAGGCGATAAGGGCACGATGGGCCGCACATCGCTATCTCTTTCGCACCTACACACGGAGCGATATAAATGCATTAGAAAATGCCCTTAAATCACTATGTGTGTAGGCCCCATAACACCTTGCCCTGTCTCCGGAAACCCCCCAAAATAGGGTGGCACTCACAGCTGCTCAGAAGAGTGGACAAATCTGCCAGAGTTGGCTATCATCTGCCCCAGCCAACAGACCTCCCCCCACATCCATCAGCTCCCAGGCAACAGGCTTCACCTGCCACCATCTGCTCCATCCAACAGACTTCCCTTCATCACCATCTTTCTGCCAAGCATACAGCTTTCCCTGATAGACTTGTGGCTCTCTCGAAGGGACTGTGGTTGCTTCGGTCTTCGCCTACCTCTGTAGCACGTCCATGATGTTCTCCCTCTCACAGTAAATCCTCCTAAAAATATATGTAAAAGATTTATGCACTCATAAAAAATATACAAGGAAAAATCCTGCGGAAAGCTAATAGCCTTCTAGACACATGGAAAGAAATCCTATCGAATCTCACAGAAGGAGAGTGCCGTCAGACAATTTAACTTTTACAGGACATGAATGCTATAATTAAGGGCTAATTAGGCACGCTACAATATAACAGACGTTGATATTTTGTGATGGTTGACTAGGCAGATCAACCTGGTTTAGGGGGTTGGCCTTCCAGTTTAAGTTAGCCTATCGGAGCTAGGTGGGGGTGTAGTTAACTTTGGGTATTTAAAGCTAAATTGAATATGACTACTTCCTTTTAAGTTTCATCGGAAGCCCACCTACTGTACCATCCCTATTTTTCTTTGTTTCGGTTAAATGACAATTTGACGGTTCAACAAGGACACATGGGGCATAAGTGGTCGTTGGGGGGGGGGGTATCTGCCCTTTCTAAGGCTGGCTGGTGAGTTCTGCCCTTGCGGGGGGAGCAATGCAAATCTCTATCCAGGATGTCCACACTATGCCTGAGTAAAGGGTGAGGCGGACTTCTCAACGCAGTTTATGCCTGTCGCCAGTTGAAGCATTTTAGTTACCACCATTGAAGTTGGAGCATTTCAGTCTCCGCCATCTTGTTACCTTAGTTATTAAACAGATCATCCGGCACCCTCCATGCTAACACTTGCCAACAAGTTCCACATTCCAACTTAATAAATATGCAATGACCTTTTAAATCTACGCAGCGGTTGTTCCTGTCATTAGTTTTAGCTGATAAAATAGTTTAAATTGGTATTTGAGTTCATCACCAATAGACATCTTACTTAAAGTGGATGCAGCTTGCAATGATCTGATCTGACAGATCTGATGTCTATAGAATGTCAAACATCCAAGTTCTGGCAATGAACAGTTATATCTATATTTATGAATGTCATTAATAGTAGCTTTTGTATATGAGATTACCCAATTTATACTGTAAATCGGCCTTTACATGCCAGTCATTTGGAAAGTAATCTGTTGGATGTGTACAGATTTATATGGAACCAGCAGTGCACATTTACAGCGTCCTTCTAGTACCAGGCAGATTCTGGATATGACCCATTCTTCGTCTCTCCGTCCTTGCAGAGGTGTCATCTTGGTCCTGCATGCCATTGATTCTCTTCATGGAGTGGCTGTGTTGTCACAACACTGTAAAGGGACATAGAAAGAGGTGATAGATAAGTAAAGGCAGATTGCTCAGGCACAGCAGACTTCTCCTTCTCTAATAAGTGTCACAGCTTGAGCATTTGCACGTTGCCCAGTTCATGTAGTTCTCATGTTTTTTTTTTAGGCGTGAGATCAGCAAACAGACACATGGAAGGGGGGGGGGGGGAGGCTCTGAAATTTTGTTCACATTTGCACAAAAAGCAAGCAGAGCAAATTCCCACCGGTGTCATTGAAGCGGAACCCTTTGCGAAATTAACATTACTTGTAAGTGGGTTTAACGCAATCAGCTGTATGATATCACTGATGATAGATTTGGTTTCAATTTAAAGTGCACACTATGCAGTAGGATTTCCCACTGGTGAGAGAACAAGTTAGTAGACTTACTGGCTTAGATGCCATTAGCAAGAACCGGACTCTGCTCTCCAACTCCCTCCTCCTTATGGGAGGAAAAAAGCTACTGTGTAGCTAGAGGGGCGCTGGTAGGGGGTGCTCCACCAAGCAGCTACCAAAGGGACTGAGTGTGTTCGCTCGGGTGACCAATGTTTTCTCACTGCGCATATTCACATATGCAGATGTGAAGGGCTTCAGCGACTTGCATAGTTGTTGTGGCGCTCGCGCAGCGAGGGGTGGGATGGAGGCGGGCGGGGGTGTTTGCATGTGATCGCCCTGCATTTTCTGGGTACCCATGAAAAAGCTGGGTACACATAGGAAAACACTGGTCATCCCATGTGAACACAGACGGGCAACACTTCCGGGACTCATGTCACAGTATCTCAGCCGCCTGCCGGGGGTGAGCGGCTCATGTCCCAGTATCTCAGCCGCCTGTCGTGGTGAGCGGCTCATGTCATAGTATCTCAGCCGCCTGCCAGGGCTGAGCGGCTCATGTCACAGTATCCCAGCCGCCTGTCGGTGGTGAGCGGCTCATGTCACAGTATCTCAGCCTCCTGTCGGTGGGGATCGGCTCATGTCACAGTATCTTAGCCGCCTGTCGGTGGTGAGCGGCTCATGTCACAGTATCTCAGCCGCCTGCCAGGGGTGAGCGGCTCATGTCACAGTATCCCAGCCGCATGCCGGGGGTGAGCGGCTCATGTCACAGTATCTCAGCCACCTTCCGGGGGTGATCAGCTCATGTCACAGAATCTCAGCCGCCTGCCGGGGGTGAGCGGCTCATGTCACAGTATCTCAGCCACCTGCCGGTGGGGATCGGCTCATGTCACAGTATCTCAGCCGCCTGCCAGGGGTGAACGGCTCATGTCACAGTATCTCAGCCACCTGCCGGTGGGGATCGGCTCATGTCACAGTATCTCAGCCGCCTGCCGGGGGTTAGCGGCTCATGTCACAGTATCTCAGCCACCTGTCGGGGTGACCGGCTCATGTCACAGTATCTCAGCTGCCTGCCGGGGGTGATCGGCTCATGTCACAGTATCTCAGCCGCATGCCGGGGGTGAGCGGTTCGTCACAGTATCTCAGCCACCTGCCGGGGGTGAGAGGCTCATGTCACAGTATCTCAGCCACCTGCCGGGGGTGAGCGGCTCATATCACAGTATCTCAGCCACCTGCCAGGGGCAAGCGGCTCATGTCACAGTATCTCAGCCGCCTGCCGGGGGTGAGCGGCTCATGTCACAGTATCACAGCCACCTGCCAGGGGTGTGCGGCTCATGTCACAGTATCTCAGCCGCCTGCCGGGGGTGAGCGGCTCATGTCACAGTATCTCAGCCGCCTGCCAGGGGCAAGCGGCTCATGTCACAGTATCTCAGCCACCTGCCAGGGGCAAGCGGCTCATGTCACAGTATCTCAGCCACCTGCCGGGGGTGAGCGGCTCATGTCACAGTATCTCAGCCACCTATCAGGGGCAAGCGGCTCATGTCACAGTATCTCAGCCGCCTGCCGGGGGTGAGCGGCTCATGTCACAGTATCTCAGCCACCTGCAGGGGCAAGCGGCTCATGTCACAGTATCTCAGCCACCTACCGGGGGTGAGCGGCTCATGTCACAGTATCTCAGCCGCCTGCCGGGGGTGAGCGGCTCATGTCACAGTATCTCAGCCGCCTGCCAGGGGTGAGAGGCTCATGTCACAGTACCTTAGCCGCCTGCCTAGTTTTTGGACTGGAGGCTGCAAGTCTTAGTCAGCCCAGACTGCAAGCAGGGTATAAATCATTCAGTGGTCATCGACTATCAAATTATTTCAGCTACCCTGCGAATGGATGTTTGTGGTGGCGGGGGGCACAAAGTGGGCATGTGGATAATTGGTTAGACAGCAACTAGGTTGACAAGCATTAAGGCTGACATGACTAAATGTCGAGATGCAGGAAGGTCGACATGACTGAAAGTTGATGTGGGTTAGGTTGACGACATTAGGTCGACACAAGAATTAGGTCGACATGGGGAAGATCGACAGTCAAAAGGTCGACATTGGGTTTTCACTGTTTTTCCCCCGAATTTCAGTACAGTCGAACATAGCACCACATTCCCTCGCTACACTCAGCACACTATTCTTTTCTCCCACCACGCCCTAGGGGTTGATAGGGCATGAAATACCGCCTGTCGGCACATGTCGTCTCAGGAAAAAAAACGCAAAAAAACAAGTTGACATTAAGACTGTCGACCTTCCCCATGTCGACCTAATGCTTGTGTCATGCTATCTTATTGGCTTACTTGCTGACCTTGTTTCCATAACATACCTTAGCCGAGATTTTCCCGAACTATGCAGTGGCGTAGCTTGGTTTGGGGCATTAATGGGGGGGCGCCTCCCCCTCCCCGCCGGCCTCCCCCACCGGCCGCCGGTGCCCCCGCCCCCATCCCCCGCAGGCTTACCTGTCTGCGCGTCCCGGCTCCCCTCCTGGCTTCAATTAATAATTCTATGCAACGAACCATGATAGAATGGCCGCCCCCATACAGCTTCAAAGAACTGTCTGCTTTATGGTGCGGCCATTTTATCGTGGTCCATCTCCATAGAATTGATTGAAGCCAGGAGGGGAGCTGGGACGCGCAGACATGTAAGCCTGTGGGGGATGGGGAGCGGGGGCATTACTATAGCACCGCAGCCCCCGGCGCCCCCACATGCACAGCGACCCCCCCCCCCCCGCGACCACAGGGGCTGTGGTGCTATAGTTACGCCCCTGGAACTATGCCTTAAGGCGCCAACACAGGGGCCTGATTCTGGTTCACTTGCAAAAAGCTAATTATCTCTCTAATGGACAAAACCCTACTGCACTGCAGGTGGGGCAGATGTATCATGTGCAGAAAGAGCTAGATTTGGGTGGGGTTTGAACTTCAAACTGATATCTAAATTGCAGTGTAAAAATATAGCAGCGAGTATTTACTCTGTACAGAAACAAAATAACACCCAAATCTAAATCTCTCTGCACATTACATCTGCCCCACTTGCAGTGGCTTGTCCATCAGAGAGAGAATTTGCTTTTGCAAGAGAACCATAATCAGGCCATTGGTGCAATATTTTTCATGCCTTTTGTACTAGATCGCATCGCATCCAGTTCAAAATGCATGCGATATGCTACAAAAACGTGTATTTTAAACTAGAGGTGAAGCAATCTAGTACAAAAAGTATGGACTACATCTACTTTTTGTACTTTGTGGGAGAGTACATTGCATCACAGGGCAAAAAAACACTGTGTCCAGATAGAATCGCCAGGCACCACTCTGCTACAGTTAGACAGAATTGGGCGTGCGCACACGAGACGCTCACAAACCCCATTCTGTTGGAATCTCTGCAGCCATCTGCCCGTCTCCCCACACCCTCTGCCTGCCAGATCCTGCCCCCTGCCTGTTTACCTGAAACAGAGACATGTAGGGAAGCATATGGTCCCCATTCCCCACTGCTGAGTGAGTGGGATACGCCAGCGGCCGCAGCACTTTGCACAAATCCAAAATGGCTGTGGGAGGCTGCTGCTCATACGCGCACAGCACCTCCAAGCCGCACAGCACATCCCTCGGCCTTCAGAAAGAAGAAGCAGTATTACATAACGCCGCCAGTTTCCCCCCCCTCCCGCAAGCATTACATACGGCTGCACACCCACACCCCCGCTCCCAGAATCAAGACCCAATCCGCCCCTGTATTTTTACACATGTGTACTGTGACTCTAACATTAATGTCTCTACCTGTGTTCATGTTGAAGCCCTGCCTGTTTATATTTCATCCAGCAGTCTCCTGAGTCCTGCTTGCAGCCTGGGCGGTGGGAAGTCTCTGCTCCGAATAGCTCACATGCTGAGATGCGTCACTCTGCCAATCAGAGCACAGCACACACTGCTGAGGAGGACCTACAGACCCTGCTGATGGTAGTGGGTAGAGTTACATTGCAAGATGGGGCACAGTGCATTTACTAGGCAGACTTCAAAGCAAGAAATAAAGTTGAATAAGACAGGTTGTGGTACTTTGGCCGAGTCCAGGGGCGGAACCTCCGACACAATCGTGGTTGAACCGGCAGAGTTTTCAGTGGGGTGGTCGGAGCTTTGGGCGGCTTATTCCAGGTCCTGTGGGGCCTATTTTCAATGGGGGGCCTGGAACTGCAGCTCCATCCGGCCCATTGTTAATCCGATGGAAATCTGATGGAAAGGGCAGTTGGATAAGCAGAAGACTATGAGATCATGGTCTGTACCTACTGTATAAATGTATTGGTGTCAACTGTCAAAGACCCCATGATAGATAGACCCACAGAAAGCTGCTAGGTAAGAATTTTAAACATTTATGAGTTGGTCAATGCCGTTTAAAAGCATTCAAACATGAATTAAACTGTGCCTCACGAGCAGCAAAAAGTCAATTTCCAATTGATCCCGTCTGGCGGTTTGTATTTAAGTGAGAAATTACAGCATTTGCTTAAATATAACATGAGTATACAAAGTTGTATGTCGGGAAATACTGCGGTTATTGGTTTATTTTTTATTTTTTAGCTTTTCACAACATCTTTATTTTATTTGTAGTGTAAAAATGATTATTTATCTGATTTGAAAGTGTGCTTTTATTTCCCCGGAGCTGCTACGCGTGTTTCTACGCTGTCATTTATCCTATAATAGTACCAGACTATCCATTATTGATCATTAGAATGGATCATTTTTGTATTGTGTTTATATTGTTGAGTCTTGATGCTGGAACCCACTAGGGATAAATAGCTACTGTAGCTTATCCGGGATGATTTTATATCACCACAATCATAAGTACAAGCTTTTATTGATGCCTGGTTGGTTTATTGTTAGAATTTCAAAGCATGAAATCTCCGTAGAAGCTTCATAATATCCTTTTAACAAGCAAAATCATTAACGGTGACATCTGCTACACAATAGCAATAGACTGTGTGTGGTGTCAAATATATATATATATATATATATATATATTATATATATATATATATATATATATATATATATATACATATACACTGGCTCTCTTAGGACCTGTGCTACACAGAGATCTCTCTATTGAGTTCTGTTGGATACAAAAGTCTACAGCCAAAAGCTATTTCCGTTCTATGCAGCACATATAAAAGCGACGGCCCAGGAAAACCTCTGTCACTTTTAGACTACACCCTGCAGCGTCTTGTTGGAATTATGGGTGCAGTATATGCAAAATACGCGGCCTAAGAAATCTCTGTCACATGTAAACACCTTCTTGCAGCATCTTATTGGAATTTTTATATAAAATCGGCGACCTACAAAAGGTTCTGTCGCATTTAAAAACAACGATAAGATACCATCCCCGTCATTTTTTCAGAGGATCTAATACCTCTAGAGATTTGTTCATTGCCCCTGATGAAGTCCTGAGGGACGAAACGCGTTGGGCTGCGGATCTTTCGTTTGACACCTGTGAAAAAGCTGATGACTTATGAAACCCAATAAATGTCAATTTGTTTTTTAAAAATTCTTTTTTATTGAGTGAAAAAGTTTAAATACCAGTGTCATAAGCGCACCTCCTATCCTTTGTTTCTATGTTCTTCTCTGTACCTTTTTAACAGCAAGGTGCTATAGGGCTGCTGCTCTCTTTGTTTAAGCGCAATATTAGGGACACTATATTCTTTCTATATATATATATATATATATATATAATGTATTATTTTTTTATTTATAATACACTTACAGTATTCCTGGGGAAGGGGCATCATTATTGGAGATTGATCTTATTTTAAGAACATAATGAGCATGATTGAGTGGCGGATGCAGACTTGGCTGTTTCCTTTAGTAGTTGTCAGTATCCGACTTTATGAAAATGGTGCTACACGGCATTTCCCTGGTGTACTTTACATTCTTGGGTATAAATGCCCAAGGACTGAGATGTCCACACTGAGGACCCTAGAATGGAAAAATTAGTTGACTGTATATTTGCGCGCACACGTGCGGCTGTAGGGATATGGGCCCCTTTTCTGATTGAGTCGGATGGCCCCGAATGCGGATGGACGGCCGATGGCTGGTGTTTGCGCATGTGCAGAGGCGTATCTGCGCATGTGCGAATGCCTGGCACGTACGAACATGGCGTGAGTTCCGTGCAGAAAATGATCGGTCAGAAAAAAAACAATCAGGGGGTGGAGAGGGGCGTGAAGGGCTGTTTAATCTCATTACCATATTCGTACGCCCCGCGTTTCATGGGTGTTCCCAGGAAACCGCTGGGCTTACGTATGGTAATGCACATGTGGGGGGAGGACAGCTGACATAGCCGGATGCCAACCCATATCCCTGCTTTCATTTGGAAAAATGTCCGTGTAGTTTGAAACACTCGGTGCTGCCTGACCACTTGGTCCATCATTCGATGGTCGGCGACGTTCGGAGGATGGGGGAGGTTCCCACATATGGAGGAGGTGTTTGCATGAAACATCCACTTGCAGTCCGTTCGGTCGGCGTCTTACCGTATTCGGATGCTGTTAGCGATCCGTACGGTAGGCGGGGCTAAGAACACTCGGTGGCCATCCACAAATACGCATCTGTCCGATTCAACTAGAATAACCCCCAAACAGCGCTCGTTAATTATAATGAGTCCATATAGCCTTCAAGAAAAAGAAAGAAAAAAAAGAAAAGAAAAAGAAAGAAAAATTATACATTGAATATTGTCTGTGATGTAGTAGAAAGGGAGGAACATTGTATATATAAAAAATATACCTTTATATGAGGAATCTACTTTTCAGAAGTGTGAGTATTGTACGCATTCTAATACCTACTCACCACCAGATAAAGATACCTTTATGTGTAGAATCCACTCCACTTTGGTGTGAGTATGGTACGATCATCACTACACATATCCCCTGTAATACGAATCTCCGATATCAAGATCTACTACACTATATATTGTTAAAGTCGAGGTGCATACACGCCATTTTACGATAGTATGGCCGCCATTTTGGTTCGCAGAGTTGCGCAAATAAAGTTTCCATACCCGAGTCTGTGTGACAAAGTGGACCAGAAGAGTAGCCATACTATTACACATAAATTCATAAGAACATACTGACACTAAATAAAATATAGTTAAAGGTTTAGAACGCCACACATAGCTTAGTTAGCATTGCATACATCTGTCTGTATAGTGTTTAGTACCGTTCCGTTCCGTTTCTTATGCGCAGTATTCCGGTCATTGCGAATATTTCGCAATATACACGGCCCGATAGTTATGGACATAATCCATATTCTCAGGACAGTTTCTGTTGAAAAAGGTATAACAAAGGAATCCAGATGTAACCGGTTTCTACTGCTATTTACGACCCCTGACGACGAAACCAACAAACAAAGAACTCCAAAAGTTCACTCCCCTGCACCCATTCAAACCAGGTGCATCATTTTACCCCCAATCACAGAGAACCTGACATACGACCCCCGACCAATAGGAATGGCCTTTGACCTCCCCCTTCTGACCCTATAAGATAGGTGACCCAGGACGGCCTTGGTCACTTCGGCACATCTTCCTTTCCCTGACCTTCGACCGGGCTATAGTTCAACCCTGAACGATAGCGAGCTCTGACCGGACTGCGCTGCGCATATTTGATGAGGAGACGGTAAACGGTTGCATTCACGGTATTTATTCTCATTGTATTGTTGGCTGATTGTATCCTGTATCTGTATTTTTCCCCTAAGTAGAGCCTGTTTATTATACTCATTGTTAGACTTTGTATCACTTGTTATATCTGTATTTTCTATTCCTGTAACCCCCTGTTGTCCGTTATGGACTTAAATACATCTTTTTACGGAGTTCCTATCTCCTTACTTCTATACAGTGGTTGTGTCTGTTTATTCGCATATAGCGATAAGGTATATTACGGACACTGTCCTTAAAGGTATATTCGCAGATTAGAGTCAGAGTACTGCGAAAGGATCTCTTATTAAGGTATTGGTTCTTAGGTGTACAATACACTATAAAGGTACGCTACGTTGCGCTACGCTTTGTTCGCACGTAGCTAGGTATAAAGGGTACGCTGGTTACGGACATAATACGTAACCGGCGCTTTTCACTTATTGTTTCTTTGGTCATATTTAATCGCCATTAACAATTGGGGGCATCGTCCGTCCGTCCGTTTCACATTCTAGAGCTCAGTACCAGGCGCGCGGCCTGACCTATACCAGCAAAAGGGTGGAAGTATTTATTATCCATTGCTGGATAGGCCAGGTCCGCGGCGGTGCGGGGTTCGAGAAGTGCTAGCGTTGAACCCGAAGTACAATAAGTGAAACATTAAGCCACGTGTTTTAAAGCATATCTAAGTGTTTAGCAAACTGTACTTCTGCCTGCCACAAGTAGTTTAACGGTGCAAATACACTATAGAACACGTGGGTGGCCGATTCATCGGCGGCCTGTGAACAGGTTTAACAAAACACACGTACACACGTGGCTGTTCACTGGCACTGCACATGCAGCACACATAGGAACGCAAAGGTGAACAGTATTGAATCACTAGCTTTATTTAAAACAGTATAGTAATATACTGTGGATAAAGCGGTGATTAATAAGAGAAAATAAGTTTTTTTTTTTCCTTTTTGTTCATTTTCCAAAAACAAGCAACTCAAGCATTATTTTAATAGATTCCTATAGCCATTTAAAAGGGATTTATACCTGCATTAGTATCTAGTGAGAAGCTACCAGCCTGGGAAGATTTTTCTGTACAGAAATATTTCAAATATAAGCATAAGACCAAGGTGTAACTAGCGCCCAGTGTGAAACAAAACTGAGGCGAACGGGTGTGTGACGGCACGACTCAAGCGCAGTGTAGTCCAGTGTAGGACAGTTTGGTGTAGGACAAGGTGCACGTGACGACGTGCCCATAGGAACTGCCCCTTCCGTGGAACTACCTATTTTGATCCACTGGGAGGGTACACGAGGCTAAATCGGAACCCAGTGATCCGATCAGCTACTTTAGAAATACCGATTTTGAGAATACAGGAAAAACAAGTTTTCTTGTATTCTGCAAAAATCCGGCCGCACCCCGCAAGACGTGTAGTTATGCGTTTCTGACCGTAAAGCGAGTGGTGATTGAGTACATTACCTCGCATAGTGGGCTTCACGCTTGATTGCGGAATAGTGCCATTTTGTGGAGAAGGAGTGATTGGGAGTGACTCACTGATAAAGGGCCCTCCGGTTTCTGCTAGCTGTGAACTTTTATTCCTGTAATTATGGGTAATAACGGGTCACACAGGGATACCGAGTCAGTTAGGGAGGAATCTAGCCGACCCAAAGGGTCAGCGGCTTTCATAATGTGCTGTAAGCACGGTGAACGAGCAGTTGTTTACCAAAAGAAATGGAAAAAGATGACACAAGGCAGCAAGTTAGAATTTCCCAGTGTTGGTAGCTTTGATCCAGAAATCTTATCGGCAGTAAAAGATGAAATATGTCTACTCTCCAGTCGTAAGAAGAGAGGGAAGCACATAGAAATTCTTAAATTGTGGCAGAAGGAAGGACAGGAACAATGGGGAATCAGGTGTCTGGCAGTGCCAGATACAATCAGCCACAATAAAAATGCAACCGTAGCCGCAACAGCTCCCCCACCCCCATATGTGCCGAAGGGGTTAATGACTAATAAGCAAAACATGAGCAGTAATTTATCCGTTGCTAACTTGTACCCTGTTTTATCCCCTTATAAGGAAACCCGAGAGGAAAACGAGCAGCTGTTGGCACTGGCCGTCTCCCATGCAATTAATATGATTGAAGGAAAGGCTGAACCAGCAAAACCTGCTGCTGGGTCTCCAGCACAGGAAGAGGAGACGGCTAATGCCAACAGCATAGTCTTGGACCCAGGTAAGAAAGCACTACACAACACAGACACAGACAATCCCACACCAGGAACCAGTAATGCGGATGTGGTACAAACCTACCCTGTACGCACACTGGAGGTTCCCTATGGTAAGGCAGACAGAGAGGGTGTGATACCTACCAGGAAGATGAACATGCTAAACCCATGGACACGGTTAGAGCTGCGGTCCATCATTTCAGATTTCCCTGATCCTAGGAAAGATCTGGCATTGTGCCGGAAATTTGTAAGGGATCTGGGAAACTCTGACGAGCCCACCAACAAGGATTGGAGAATCATGTTGAGGGCCTGTCTCCCTACTCACATAGACATCCCGAAATTCATTCAGGATAGTGGATTGAGAGGGGACAAAGAGATAAATGATGAGATCAACCAGGAAAATATACACCTAATCAACTTGCAGTTGGGAGTATATTTTCCTGCAGCAGTGGAATATAGCAAGATATTCACTCTCAGACAAAAAGATGTTGAATTAGCTAGCGAATATTTCAACCGGGGTTTGCTGACGGTATCAAAACACACTGGTGTCACCGATCCTAAGGATAACCCACACCTGAGGGAGATGGTTGTCTCTGTGTTAGTGGAGGGGCTGAGAGAGAAATTAAGGACCAGGGTCCAGACATCGTTCCCAAATTGGCGAGGAATGACAGTAGATGCCCTACGGGAATCTGCTGTAGACCATGACAAAAACATATCAAAAAACAGAGAGATGCAAACCGAAAAACTGATGGCGGTTAGCATCCAAGCTTTTACAAATGTCCCAAATAAAGCTGCATACCAACAAAACACCAGAGACACAGGTAGAAAGCCAATAATTTGCTACAAATGCAATAGAGAGGGACACATTGCAAATCAATGCAAATCAGGAAACCCCAGGATTTACAGAACACATAGGCGAGACTGGGAACCTCACCAGGGTGAGACGCGAAGATACCCAACCCCTAGACAATGGGAGGAGACAGACAGGTCACGCAACATGCCTCCTTCCCATCTGATGGCTGACACTGTACTAAGGGCAACCCAGGTAAGACAATAGGAAACAGGTCATACCTGTATCCTACAGCCAGTTAGATTGACACAACACCTTAGAGAGGAACCTCAGGTGAAGGTTGATATAGCTGGAGTAAGGCAAACCTTTTTGGTTGATACAGGGGCGGCCAGATCTGTTCTCAACACTCCCCTTCACTTGGGTTTCACTGACCAATCAGTAGCAGCAATTGGGGTAACAGGAAAAATACAACATTACCCACTGACGAAACCAGCAGAAGTTACAATCGGGCCTCTGCATACCAAACACTCTTTTCTGTTGGCTGCAGCGGCCCCGACTAACCTCCTGAGTAGATTGTTCGATAAATGCGGTCCATCGTTTATCCATGATCCTGGATCGGCCAAAGAGCAGATGGTTTACTCCCCTTATGTGTTCAATTCACGGATCCTAATTTCTCTGTTAAGATTATGAATTTCTGTATTGTTGTTTAAAATGTTTTGTATTGTAACAGTTTTATATTTACTGTTAAAGGGTGGACTGTTAAAGTCGAGGTGCATACACGCCATTTTACGATAGTATGGCCGCCATTTTGGTTCGCAGAGTTGCGCAAATAAAGTTTCCCTACCCGAGTCTGTGTGACAAAGTGGACCAGAAGAGTAGCCATACTATTACACATAAATTCATAAGAACATACTGACACTAAATAAAATATAGTTAAAGGTTTAGAACGCCACACATAGCTTAGTTAGCATTGCATACATCTGTCTGTATAGTGTTTAGTACCGTTCCGTTCCGTTTCTTATGCGCAGTATTCCGGTCATTGCGAATATTTCGCAATATACACGGCCCGATAGTTATGGACATAATCCATATTCTCAGGACAGTTTCTGTTGAAAAAGGTATAACAAAGGAATCCAGATGTAACCGGTTTCTACTGCTATTTACGACCCCTGACGACGAAACCAACAAACAAAGAACTCCAAAAGTTCACTCCCCTGCACCCATTCAAACCAGGTGCATCATTTTACCCCCAATCACAGAGAACCTGACATACGACCCCCGACCAATAGGAATGGCCTTTGACCTCCCCCTTCTGACCCTATAAGATAGGTGACCCAGGACGGCCTTGGTCACTTCGGCACATCTTCCTTTCCCTGACCTTCGACCGGGCTATAGTTCAACCCTGAACGATAGCGAGCTCTGACCAGACTGCGCTGCGCATATTTGATGAGGAGACGGTAAACGGTTGCATTCACGGTATTTATTCTCATTGTATTGTTGGCTGATTGTATCCTGTATCTGTATTTTTCCCCTAAGTAGAGCCTGTTTATTATACTCATTGTTAGACTTTGTATCACTTGTTATATCTGTATTTTCTATTCCTGTAACCCCCTGTTGTCCGTTAGGGACTTAAATACATCTTTTTACGGAGTTCCTATCTCCTTACTTCTATACAGTGGTTGTGTCTGTTTATTCGCATATAGCGATAAGGTATATTACGGACACTGTCCTTAAAGGTATATTCGCAGATTAGAGTCAGAGTACTGCGAAAGGATCTCTTATTAAGGTATTGGTTCTTAGGTGTACAATACACTATAAAGGTACGCTACGTTGCGCTACGCTTTGTTCGCACGTAGCTAGGTATAAAGGGTACGCTGGTTACGGACATAATACGTAACCGGCGCTTTTCACTTATTGTTTCTTTGGTCATATTTAATCGCCATTAACAATATTCTTTCTCCCATTTTTCTAGACTATATGGAATCATTATAATTAACAAGCGCTGTTTGGTAATAGTGATATAAATGTGGTAAAACACACTGAGGACCCGGAGATGCTTTAATAAAGCCTTGTGCCACTTTAGATGACATCTTTGATTGCACCATGGAAACTAGCCCAGAGAAAGTAGCAGATTATCTGTCCAGGTACGGCCTCTAATGTAAACGATGAATTACCTGCTAATGCAAACTTCAGCGGCACACACATGACATGCCCAGAAAATGGGATATCTCTGTGCGTCTGATAAGCCACCTCCCAATCAGCACCCAACGAGGGTTGGGCACAATATTCTGGCAGTTAGAATGTTGGAAATCAAAATACAGATACAGATGGAGCCCCTCTTGTCTTTGCAGGGGCTGGCGATTCTATTGCCAGCTGTCAGAACGGGGCACGCGCGCCTGAGATGTTTGCGGGCCCCGTTCTGATTGATCTTCCCGCCGCCATCTGCCGCCTCCTCCTCCGCTATCGCTGGTCCCCACCATCGCCCCGAACCCCCCTAACCCTGCCCGTCTCCCCGTGTGACTGGGATGCGCGTGTGTCTGAGATGCACGCACGGCCCAGTCTGATGGAGTCCGTCTCCGCCAGAGCTTGCCAGCTGAGATTGAAAGAAGAGAGGGGAACCATCTGTACCGGCATCCCTACTGCCATAATCCCAACACAAATGATCAACTAGCCTAAATCTAACTCTCCTAAAGTCTAAACCTTCCATCTTGCAGCATTACCCTCCACCCACAATCTGAGCCGAACCCTCTCCAGGCCAGCACACTTAAATTTGGGATGGCATCTTTTGGGATTCTATCATCGGCATTCTGATAGGTATCAGGATTCCAGCACCGGAATTCTAACCATTGGTTTCCAGTCTGTCGGGATGCCAACCACGTCCACCCAGCAATGACCAGTACATTTCTAAGACATATACTGTATTATAGCGTGTCCTCAAATGGATGGCAGAGATGAGCCAGTGCATTGCTGAGTTCCACCCCATTTCATCACGAAGCCTCCCACTTCCATGATTGACCAGCCACCTTCCTGTGATGCATGGATGGATTGCCCTGTTGATTGTTTAAATGGTGAAGGTAGAGCTGTCACTGGTCATACAATGAGATATGCAATGTGGCTGAATAGGGTCCTCCTGCGCGGCTGACTGACCCCAATGCAGTAAAGTGATGCTGTGAAGTGGCAGCTAACTGTACAGCAACAGGGGTCAAGCAGCCTGGGGGTTACTGCGGCAGATCTGCACATGTTCAATACAGATCCTGCTCTTGCGTAGATGGACAACCATCCCTGACCATTGAATGATTTTCCTGTCTTCACAAATTAAAGCTAGTGGAGACCGACTTTTATTTGCAGCCGCCGGGACAAAAAAAGGGCGGGCGGCGGGTGTCATATGATGTCAACGCCCAGTGTTTTCATGGGGACACCCATGAAACGCTGGTCATTCCCATGGGCGACACTCAAACCAGCGGCCGCACTCCCCGATTTAACAGTCTCGGCGACTAGGCAAGTCGCCTAAGACGTTCGCAATCGCTCCTGTACGAAGGAATTAAAAAATCAAACCCCCCCCTTCCCCCCCCAAAGCGCTACTGGATGTAAGTAAACCATCAGGGTTAAGTACATCTCTGAATAAGGCCTACATTATACCAGGTATTGCCTATTTTGGGGGAGATTCTCTAAACTAAAGATGCGGTAAAAACCCGTTATCTGGGTTTTTACCGCATTTTGGGATGCTCTAAGCATTCCCCGCCGGGTTACCACGGCGGGGGCATCGCCATAAAAATCTGGCGATGCCCCATAAAAGCCTATGGGCTTCTAACGCGACCCTCCGGCGGCCCGCACCAACCCAAAGCGGCCCTGCACAGAGCTGTGCTGCCCGGACCTGTGAACACCTCCTCCGTGCACTATGATCCTCTTCCGGGTGCAGGGAGGGGGAGAGCCCAGCGCAGCAGCAGTAAGGGAGGGAGGGGAGAGCCGTCGGGTCCCCATGGGACCAGCTGACTCTCACCGCAAAGGACAGCTCTTAACACAAGAGCTGTCCTTTGCCATAATTATTGTATATGTTAGTGCCTGTAAGGGGGCGCTGATGTTAGAGCATCCCCCCCCCCCCATTGTGAGTTCATAAATACAAACATACAAGTAAAATACATATTTTTGTCAAAATACACCTAAAAAAAATATACAGAAAGACTTCAATCCTGATAGTCTATTCTGTCCTGTAACCTAGTTTCTACTGAGCCCGTCAGAATGTTTTTTATCAAAATGTAAAAAGTCAGATCACGGTATAATTTCTCATTCCAGAATGTTATCAAGGCACCGTGACTTTACATTGCCAAGAGGACTGATTTAAAATTCAAACAACAGCTGACTGAGGCTTGTTGGATGACAAAGCTTAAATCATATCTTTACAATCTAATCAAGCAGTAAATGTCAATCAGAGGTGCTCTGCGCTACAGTTTCTTTAATGAAGATCACTTTTATTAAGGTGTCAATTGAAGTAATGAAAAGTATCATTCACAACTCAGAATTTTATCATGCAAGTGTATTAAAGAACGACGAGCAGAAAAAAAAGTCTTGAATTTGAAGAACTGCAGTAACTGCACTAAACGCTGCATTATATATATATATATATATATATATATATATATATATATATATATATATATATATATATGGTGCATACAGAAAATCTAAGCAATATCCCCCACATCTGGGCCATGTTTGTGTCCGACAGGGCAGTGGTTAGTGTTTATATTTTTGTTCTACCAGTCAAACCGAAGCAGAGAACATAATTTTCCCGTTGAGAAAAGTACCAGACACAAAGGCGTTTGTATTTCACGTTTCGGAGCTGACACAATCAGGTTACAGTAGGGGAAGTGTCAGAAATATTTTTCAACAATAAATGTACAGATAAAAACACTATTAAAGCTGCGCTCTGACCGCGTTACAGACAACCCTCCTAAACTAGTAATGGCTGTAGTGAGGAGATGCCCCATTTCTCGCCTGCCGTCAGAGCTGGCTGCAATTACCATATTACTACAGTACTTATGCAAACTGGATATGGTCGACTGCATGAAGATCGACACCGGAAATAGGTCAAGATGGCTAAGGTTGACAGGGTCGGAAGGCCGACACAAGCATTAGGTCGGTAATGGGAAGATCAACAATGAAAATGTTGACGTTGATTTTTTCATCTTTTTTTTTCTTGAACCAACATGTGTCGGCGGTATTTTATACCCTACTGTCCACTACGGCATTGCGGGATAGTATAATAGTGTGCCGAGTACATTGAGGCACCATACCCGAAGCATGGCAAGTGCAGCGTTACACTTAGATGGTGTCCATGTCGACTATGTCGACATTCGGGACAAACATGATAAACTCTTGTCGACCTTTTGACTGTAGAGCTTCCCATTGTCGACCTGATCCTTGTGTCGAACCTTCGGACTCTGTCAATCTTAGCCATGTCGACCTATTTCAGGCATGACAGGAGGTGTGGCTTCACTGGGAGCACAAAAGGCAACGCACAATTAATAGTTAATACTATGATCGTAAGTATCCAGAAAGTATAGATATTCATCAAAGGTCGATGGGTGTTTCACATTAAATTAAGAGATACAGTACCTGCAAATCAGGTTATGCCTTACGGACTGTGTTTTAAAAATGCCAGTTAGGAGCCAAGGGTTGATACTTTAGCTCTCAATTTTATTGTACCACAAGCAAAGGCGTTTCTTTAATGGGTACAGTGAGTGCAGAGGGGAATGGCCCATACCGCACACCCTTTACCCATATAATGTGCTCCGGAGTCCCGCACTGCAGACACAGATCACTTGGAAAATGGCCGCTGCAACCATTTCCAAGTGATCTGCACATGTGCAGTAAAGATGTCCTCGGTAACAAGGCAAAGGTGCCATGTTCCCATTGGACTAACCATCAGAGAGGAGTGGGCTCTCCTCTCTTAAAATGCCTCTATCCACAAGCTTTGATGAATACCCCCCACCGCCGAATACGTACATAAATAGATGTGTCTGGAAATCGAGTACCCTGTTAGTTTGCCAATTTTGGACATATTTTTCATCAGCATGCCCTCGATGTGCTTCCTTCTTCCCTCGCATCGTTCTACATTGAGGGCAGCTACTGTCATGTTGTTTAAGGAGCTGTTAGAGCAGCTGTACGGAAAGATGCACACAGCGGGAAGACAGGCATGTAGTATATTAAAAAAAAAAAAAAAAAGAGCAAGTTGCCAGGAACATTTTTTTATAACATGATATTTACTCTGAATGAGATCCTAAGGGGGTCTATGTACTATGCCTGGTGAAGGATAATGTGTAAAGAGATAAAGTCATAGTTGCCTACCTTTGATTGTGCCCAGAGAGGAGACCAGATACCATTGGTGACATTTAATAGGATGCGCTAGTTGAATTTGTGCGATATTTAGGCAACAAAATGGCATTTGTGCACATTTGGGCAAAATCGCTTATTTAATAGGGTGCGATAAGTCGCTTAAAATCGCACATTTTCACTTGCCGATTTCAATTCGCATTTATATCGCATACAGATGTTTTCGCATTGAAAAGTATACAAACCGCTTATTGAATGGTATGTGCTAACGGAATTCGCATCTCAAAAGTGTCTAAAAATCGCCAATGATGCAGACTAGGTCCTGATGGGCGAATTGACCCAAAAGCAACTTTGGTCAAATGCAGAAATGGTTATTTTCACACAGGTGTCCACAATTTTATTCATAAACCACCCTACATATACCCAAACATCATTAAGGACACCTGTGAGGGTTTGAGAGATGGAGATTGTGCAGAGTGGTGTAGAGCTGGCTGTTTGTTTGATCATTTGGAGGAGCTGCGCCGGAGGAGGGAGGAAGCTGCGTGCCAGATCCAGATACCCCGATTACTGCGTGCTTCATGTAGGTATTGTGCTCGGCTGTACCTGGACTCCCTCTCTGATCAACAGGTTGTGGGGATGTTTAGGCTGAACCGCAATAACCTTTTGGACTTATATGAGCAGGTGAGAGATGATTTGGACCCTAACAAGGGAGGGGGGGCAACTATGCAGTGTCTGGGCTGCATAAATTAATGTGTGCCCTCTACTACTTGGCCACAGGCTCCACACGTGAGGGGACACGTCTACGTCAATCTGCAAGAGCGGGACTCCCTGAACGCGCAGGTGGTATGTGATACCAACCTCAAAATTCTCAGTGTGGTTGCAGGCTACCCAGGGAACTGCCATGATGCCTATATTCTGCATCACTCAGCCCTCTGGGACCGATTGCAGGACCACCAAATGCCGGAGGACATGCTACTTGGTAAATACATTTTAAATTTTGTGAATGATTGGCCACTAGGTATAGTGCTACAATGTGTTAATTTACATACTAAACATTTATTGCACTCCCGTGTAGTGTGTGAATAGTGTGTAAAGTATACCCAGAAATGGATCTAACCTTCAATCACTTTTAAAGGTGATGTCAGTCTGGCTAAAATATGCTTGTTTGTAAATCCACTAATTGCATTTCTAAACTATCCTACCATGTATCTTTGGTGTAAGTGTGATTACATACCGTAAACCATTTGCCATACACTATCACCAATATTTAGAGAAGTAATCAGGGCCCAATGCAAGAACCTGCTTAACCTGAGGTATCCCTTGGTGATGACATGCCGGTAAGTACATTTTTACAATACTGTATGGATTTTTTTTTTAAATGACCTAAAACACCAATATATTTTAACATCCTAACTGCACATTACCATAGCGGATTACACCGTTTTAGTTTAATTACCCAAATCATTACGAAAAAACAGACACATTTTACTGTAAAGGAACGTCTTTACTAATGTAAGAAAAGTTTGTTTTGTGCAATTACTGCTCCATAAATTATGCATTACAAAACTGTACTATAACAAAAATAAACATTTGCAACTTTCACAATTACTTTTTTGGAACATGTGTACGCGCACATCGCTCCTTTGCCCCTGTACCCAGGCCACCCCTGGTTCGCACACTCCTACGTGGGGGTGAAGTGGGTGAGCCACTCAGTGGTGTACTTGATACACTGCTAATGGTGGATGTAGCTGCACCTAATAAATGTAATTCTTGGTTATTTAATTGTGTCTGCAGGGCAACCAGTGCAGTAGTTTGTGCTGATATAGCTTGTGTTTGACCATGTACACTCTCATTTAGGAGGCTACGTTATTGTTTTGGACCCGTAGGGCCTGACTGATTTTGCCCAGACGTGTGTCCAGGGTGGTAGCCATTCTTACTTGTGTGCCCACACTTACACAGACACTGGTGGCCATTTTTTTTAAGTTGCTGAAAGATATTTCTTAGGTATCCTTGCATGATCTGTGATCTTTTAAAATAAAGGTTTTTTTTTATTATTTGGTGTAAAAAAATGTGTATTTATTTCTGTGAAGGGGCATGCTATTTCTTATTTCTTATCATGAATATATTTATTTATTTATTTATTTTTTTACACATAACAGCCAGCAAGGGGCTGGAGCCGCTCATTAAATATTCATATATTCACTTCACACTGCACCCGGTCATTACATATGCACGAGCGGGAGTAGTGCAGCAGCTCCCTACCCCAGTCCCCTGCTAGCTCTCCCGAAGGGCAGCTTCAGCTGCCTGTGTACCCGGGAGACCTGCTTCTGTTCCACAGTGTCCGGCACAGGCAGGGAGGGTTCCATCTTCCTGCCTGCCGCCGCCCCCGGATCCCTGTGGCGTTCGCTGCAGGGGTTAGAATTCGCCATCAGGGGCAGCGAGCCCCTGCGGCATTGAATACAGTGACAGGGAGGACTGGCAGCGAGTGCTCCAGCCCTCCGGTACCCGGCGACTGTGCAGCGAATCCTAAACAGGATTCGCTGCACATCGCGATCATTCACATTGAATACTGTCCAATGAATGTTGAGACAATGGCACTGGGATAAAATGGGCAGAGAATATGAGATGGAAGAAGGGAAAATATAGAGAGAAATGTTAATTACGGGAGAGCAGACGGCTGTGTAAGTACTGACCTAGGTAAATGTATTGGAGGAAGTGTGACTACAGTAGGTGAGGAACTTACATAATGCAATAAACACATTTTTCTAAGTGGAAACTGTTTAATAATGTGTAAGAATGAAAGAGCACGTATAGCACGAATCACCAAATTTGGAATACTGTATTAAAGCCTCATATTAGTTAAATGACGTGACCAAGGTTATGGAAAGTCTAATCATGCCATAAGTATGTCATTTAAACAATAAATGACTTTAACAAATTGCTGTTTCGAATGATAAGGATCTACATACACAAATGTATAACTAAATAAGGTTTTTGAGTATTCATAACCTTATATTGATATCCCAAATTTAGATAAACACTTATTACTAACACTTTATTTAAGTTTAAAATCGCTGTGTTAGTAGTAGCGTCAAGGGCAGTAGTTCTCAAACTATTCAGCACATAGAACATCAATCATCTACATAACTTAATGCTGAACCCTTACTCTTACAAGTCCCACCCCTTAAAAAAATGATAGGTTCTATTACTGTGGGTGCCAAACACTGTTCCCACCAAAACTGGCTATGGGCACTGCCATGGCAGTATGGGTCAGCTGATCATTCAGTTTCCAATCACAAGTCAGCAGTAGTCACGTAGTTGACTCATTTTATCCTTGAATGGCCAAGGGTAAAATGAAGCCATTTGAGCACTCGGTAATGGCCATAGCTTTGCTGGCAACAGACCTGCTGAGTTCTCTCCTGGGAATCCCCATAGCAAGACTTCTCCATAAGTGACTTCAGTGCAATAATCATCTCCAGCAATCCTGTACTAGCTGCTACTGCTCTGCATCCCAGCAATCTTGTGTAGCTGGTAATGGTTTACATCCCAGTAATCCTATGTGGCTGATACTGCTTTGAAATACTGCAGTCCTGTAATGGCTGGTACTGCTCTGCATCCTAGTAATCATCAGGGCCTCCGGCAGGGGGTGCTAGGGGTACAACTGTCCCGGGCCCCAGCCTCTGGAGGGGCCCGGCCAGCTGCCCATAGTGACACATCACCACCACCATCCCCCCCCCCCCCCCCGGACCCACACAAATGCCCCCATCCCGCGTCGGCGGGCAGGCTTGCACAATACACAATGCAGCCTGCAGAGCGCCGAGCCTAGAATACAGAGGGGCTCAGAGCTCTGCAGGCTGCACTGTGCAGTGAGTGCTCCGAGTCCCGGGAGAAGATGCTGCTGCACCGTCGACACCACCGCTAGTAAGTAATTGGGGGGTTGGCGGGGTGCCGGCGCGCGAGGGGGGAAGGGGGTGCCAGCGTGCGCTGGGGGGGGGGGGTTGGCGCTGGGAGGCCCGGGTTGAAGGTCAGTCCCGGGCCCAAACATTAATAGTGGCGACCCTGGTAATCATATATAGCTGGTATTGCTATGCAATTCAATAATCAGAATCATCTTTATTGGCCAGGTATACTTGCGTATGCTTGGAATTTTTTGTGGTAACAGTGCAGCATCAATCAAGGAGCACAAAGGGGGTGGGAGGAGAGGCATAAACATACATCACATACATTTCACATATATCTAGAACAGTTTGAGTTAGTAGTTAGTATTTGGTACGTTCAATACGGTTTAGTTGGTGGACAGCTATTGGGAAGAAGCCTTTTGTAGTTCTTGTCGTCTTTGCTGGGATGGACCTAAAACGTCTGCTGACGGAAGGGGTTCAAACAGGTTGTGGCCAGGGTGTAGCTTGTCCGCCAAGATCTTTCCTGCACGCTTCTTGACCCTGGCTAGGTATAGTTCTTGGACAGGGGGGAGCTCCGCCCCAATGATCTTTTCTGACATCCTCACCACTCTTTGCAACCTTCGTCTGTCATTCTCGTTTGCTCCTCCGAACCAGATTGTGATCGAGAAGCAAAGGACAGACTCTACTATGGCAGTGTAGAAGATGAGCAGCAGCTCCTGCGGGATGTTGAATTTCTTGAGTTGCCTCAGGAAGAACAACTGCTGCTGAGCCTTCTTGACAGTTGTAATGATGTTGGGATCCCATTTGAGGTCGCATGAAATCTTTGTTCCTAGGAATTTGAAGGAGTCGACCCTCGACACTACTCTGTCAGATATTATGAGTGGGTGCATGGCATTTGGTTTCCTTCTGAAGTCCACCACCATCTCCACCATTTTGAGGGGGTTGTGGTCAAGGTTGTTTCCGCTACACCATTTAGTTAGCCGATCCACCTCCCGTCTGTATGCCGACTCGTTTCCATCCATGATTAGGCCGATAACCGTTGTGTCGTGTGCAAATTTTATAATTTTTACTGACTGTTCTGCTGAGGTGCAGTCGTTTGTGTAGAGGGAGAAGAGCAGGGGGGAGAGGACACATCCTTGAGGGGCACCGGTGCTAATTGTGCATGTGTTTGACATGAATGCGCCTGCTTTCACCGCCTGTTTCCTTTCAGTCAGGAAGTCAGTGATCCAGGAGCATGTAGGTTCTGGGACTCCTAGTGAACAGAGTTTTGGCTCCAGGATGTGAGAGATGATAGTGTTGAATGCCGAGCTGAAATTAACAAATAGTATCCTTGCATAGGTGCCTGGACTATCCAGGTGCTGTAGAATGTGGTGCAGCCCTAGGTTGACTGCATCCTCGACACTTCTGTTTGCTCAGTAGGCAAACTGCAGGGGGTCGAGGTGAGCATTTGTAACAACTCTCAGGTGGTTCAGCACCATACGTTCAAGCACTTTCATGACCACCGATGTTAGTGCAATCGGCCTGTAGTCATTGAGGTCTTTCGCAGTTGAGCTCTTGGGAACCGGGATGATAATTTAAGCCTTTGAAGCAGGTGGGGACCTTGCACATTTCTAGTGAAGTGTTGAAAATCCTGGTAAAGATAGGGGCGAGCTGTGTTGCTGTATGGCTCCACATCTCTGTGATTTTGAAATAGCTGGTTCTGCTATTCTCCTTATTTAATCATTATTCTTATCCTGCATAAAGAAGAGTTATCATTTTCATCCCCGAATCTACTCTACCAAATAGTTCAAGCCTGACACCATGTTTGGTTTTGCCTAAAATTGATCAACAGGTTTTGCTTTTGCCAAATCCGGCCACATGTGTTTTGGTTTTGCATAAAAACCACAAAAAATTACACGATGTGATTTTTACATCTGTATTATTAACTCAAAAACACGCTAGTCATTTGCACTCAATTTTGACCACAACACAACAAGATTCTTTACTTTCAATAATATTGGCCTATTGCTGGCTAGCTAAACTAAGTGACTAAGCAGTGGCATAAACACAAGGTAAATATATATATATATATATATATATATATATATATATATATATATATATATATATATAATATATACACTTAACATCGGCACTCACCTTTCCTAGTTTTGGGGTGCCCTATGGCTTGTGACCACATTGTTTAAACAGACATTGTAGGGGCTCTGCACACACTAAATTAACTGATAATAAATAGTGGAGATTTAATTCGTGAATTGATCAATGCATTTAAGCCTGCAGCCCCCTTCAAGGGACCCCACCTTTCTGCAGGTCCTAACACTATCGCTGAAAATGGCTACAATACACACATATATATATATATATATATATATATATATATATATATACAGTGGTCGAAGTGGAAATTTTGAAGTGGGGGTATGGAAATTTTGAAGTGGGGGTATGGAAAAGTAAAGAGTGAATATAGTGCGCACCTTCGGACACCCCCCTGTCCATCAACGTCCCCTGCCAGACTGCCCCGTTGTACAGGGGTATTACAAAAGCACAATATGTGCTGCTGAGTGATCAGAGAGCATCCTGAGGGGGAAAAAAAAACTTTTTTTTTTTATCTTCAGATTAAAGTGGGGGTATGCCATACCCCCGTATACCGCCCCACTTCGACCACTGTATATATATATATATATATATATATCTGGGTTGCGGCCCGGCACTCACCCCTCCTGGTCAGCCACCCGGGTGCCCGTTCAAATGAATTGGACAATAGAAAGAAGAAAGGACTGGCACTCCTAGGATTTGTGAAAAATTTCTTGTATTTCAAAAGAATATAACGACCAACGTTTCGGGGCAGATGCCCCTTTGTCAAGGTGTAGGTGATAACCTACACCTTGACAAAGGGGCAACTCCACGCCGACGTGGATAGTAGGGGTATGAAAAGGTCGGAGGACGCGTACCGCCGCCACTCGCCACGCTTCGGGTTGGCGTCAATCGTGGGGTGACGTTCACAATGGGGGGGGGCGTATACAATGAGAAATGGGCCATATTGGCCCATTTCCCATTGTTAGCTATGTAAAAAGTGCTTAATCGCGTCCATCGCATCTTGTACCGCGGCTGTTCTCTGAGACCTTAGGATGATGTTAAGGTACAATTTTTTTGTCCAACTTTTTTGACCAATTTCATTCATTTCGGCCATTCTGAACGAAATTGGTCAAAATATATTTCAGTGCGTTTGTGACGAACGACGAATGATGATGCGCATACCCGCCAGTTGTTCATCAAGATTGTTCGTCAACTGTGCATGCAGCTCAATATGGATATCTTCCAAAAAGATATCTGTAAACTGTAGCTAGATCTTTCGTCTTTCGTCAATATCTTTTGTCAACATCTTTCGTCCAGGAGACAGGGTTCAAGGGAAATGTATTTCAATGAAATTGGTCAAAATAATTGTACAGTGTGTATGCACCTTTAGTGAAGGGTTTCAACAGGTAAAAATGTTTTATTATTAAAATAAGTTATAATTTAAATTATTATTTTTTCCACTTTCTTTTAATTATAATTTTTTTTGCTACGTCTCGCTTGTTTTCCCCCGATCTCGCCGATAAACCATGGAAGTGAATGCCTCAAAGTTTAATTTCCAAGATCAATGACATCACTAAGCTTTTGTCTTTGTAAAACCGCAGGGTGGCAGAGTGCAGGAGAGCAGGGAAATTAATGGAAGCGACAGACACAGAGGGAGCAGGGCACAAATATCAGGGTGGGATGCATGCAGACTGAGGGGGCCCGGGCCTATGCTGGGTCTGTGTATTAGTAATTATATATAATATGTAAGTGCTTTCAGTGTTTGTATGACATTTAGAACTATTATTTCTGCAGTTTTACTTTTTAACCTTGAAGCCCGGTATTTCTGAACAACATTTTTTTTCTTGCACTCCTAGCACAAGGTGACCATCCCTGAGGTTTTCCATCAGTTGCTTTGCCCCTTAAGGTCTCCGTGAAATGGTTCTATGTATTTAGTAGTACAATACACTCATATGCGTCCTGTGATTTTCCAGTATCAGCAGGAGAGCTGCAATATGTAGGGTATTATTACCGTCAGCAAGATATATATTTGTGCATAAAGCACAGTCGAATATCATAAACAACCTGTTGCAGAGATCCATTGTCAAACAGTGATGTTACATGCAAAAAAAGATAAAAATACAAAATAAAACTCCTTACAAGTCAGAGTATTTTGGATAGACACTAATCTAACCTTGACTCATTGGCCCTTATTCAGATCTGATTGCAGTACAAATTTGTTCTCAAATTGGGCAAAACCATGTGCGCTGCAGGTGGGGCAGATGTAACATGTACAGAGAGAGTTAAATTTGTGTGGGCGTGAGATTTAAAACAGCCGTGGACCCACTCAAGTGACAGAGAAATCTTGCGCTGGGCCGCCAGCCAATAGGAGCTTGTCCACCACTTCTGCCCTACTGTTAGGCTGCTTCCCCCATGCAAGGAGCATGTAAACCCCCTTGGCAAGGAGCATAAAACCTCCTTGTGCTGGAGGGGGGTCTCAATATGTGACATGTCTATCTATGGGGGGGGAGGGTGCTGGAGGGGGGTTTGAATATGTGACTATGGGGGGGTGGGCTGTGCTATTTGGACACCCCCCTTTTAAAATCCTGCGTTTGCCACTGGGTCTGCTCATGCGTGATCATGCACATGTGCAGACACCCTGTGCGAAGGCCTTTGGCGAGTATCACACGCATCGAGACATGCTCCCGCGCAGGGGACGGCATCGGACAAACCCCCAGAGTTTTTTGGGCATCCCCATGAAAACACAGGCCGTTCTCCTGGGAATGCAGGTGTGGTGTTGCCTGTTAGGGGTGGGCGGCTAACATCACATGACGTCAGTGCCTGCCCCATTTTCATCGATCAACGACGGAAGGGTAGAAAATTTTTTTGATGGTCTGCGCCCATCGAATGATTTGTCTCCCCTTGGGCCCCATGTAAGGGGAGGTGTTCTCAGACACATTCCCTTGCATGCTAGCGAGGGGATGCAGGCGGTGTGGGAGGCGCGCAGGGGGGAGGGTTTTCGGCAGGGCGGCGGGCAGCACTGACCTGTTCTCTAGGCTGTATGAGGAAAATCC
Organism: Crinia signifera; assembly: GCF_055691185.1. Lineage (NCBI taxonomy): Eukaryota > Metazoa > Chordata > Amphibia > Anura > Myobatrachidae > Crinia > Crinia signifera. The sequence continues at coordinate 9,574,196 of NC_139227.1, read as the reverse complement.
AGAACAGTCCAAAATGTGACAAGTGAAGATCATAGAGTCCACAGGTATTAGGGTGACAGATTCTAGGTCAATCCCAAAAGGATAACAGGCACAAGATCAACACACAAACAAAAGTGCAACATGGAAATTGTGGACAACTGAATAGGTGCAGGCTCTGATTTACACTAATTTACTCTGATTTACTCTGATTTCAAAGCAGGATCTTATTGGCTATCAACTGTAAACAGCTGTCATGTGATTTGGGATGGCCAATAAGATCCTGCTTTGAAATCAGAGTAAATCAGAGTGAACCTGCACATCTCTAGTTTTTTCAGAGTTTTTGGTGTCAGTTTGTAGACATCAGCACACGGTCCCCCTAAAGCAGAGGTTCCCAATCTTTTTTGATTCACGGCACCCTAGAGAATCAGAATTTTTTTCACGGCACCCCTAGGTCCAAAAAAATGAATTAGATTGGGTTTATATGCGATTCTTAGTGGCAGTTATGTGGTAAAGGGCAGGATTTGCTTCTGTTTGTACACATTCTATGATTGGCAGCCACCAGCACTGGTTTTGCTCCTAAATAATTAACCATTAATAATTTGAGTTGGTCCTGGACCACCAAGCCGCTGCACCCCTGCATGTGTCCCGAGGCACCCCAGGGAGCCACGGCACACAGTTTGGGAACCACTGCCCTAAAGGGAAGTTAGGGTTAGGGTAAATATACTTACCTAGCCCCTGTGGGAATTTCTTCCTTTGGGATACTGGCACCGGAATTCTTAATGCCGGCATCCTGACCTCCAGTCATACAAATGTATCCTGGTACAAGATATGGGGCCAGATGTATCAAGCTTTAAAAGAGATAACATTTTGATTGATAAACAGCCAGCCAATCAGCTCCTACCTGCCATGTTACAGGCTGTGTTTGAAAAATGATAGGTAGGCTGGCTGTTTATCACTCTCCATTTGTATCACTTTTTCAGCTTGATACATCTGGCCCATGGTATCAATATAGCCCACATAGACAGATTAAGGTTCTGCTTGAAGAATCAAAAATTGCTGAAATTGGAAGGGAACAATGTCCGTGTGTTTGAGTAAGGAGGAAGAAATGTTCCTCAGTCATCTAATAAGGAAATCTACATTGCGGAAGCATTAACAATACCAAGATGGAAACCGGAGAGTTAGTAAGAAACTGAGGGGTGAATTTATGAAGCTTGGAGAAGTGTTATCTATCCCCATAAAGAACGTTATGAGCAAGGTGATAATGGTTCAGCCAATCAGCTCTTACCTGTCAATTTACATATTGTAGCTGATTGGCTGAACCATTATCACCTTGCTCATAACGTTCTTTATGGGGATAGATAACACTTCTCCAAGCTTCATAAATTCACCCCTAAGGACCTTGTTCAGGTCCGTTCGCAGCGGCTGTTCATTCGCATGGGGCCAATGTTGTGTAACTGCGCATACGCATCTCTCCACACTTCCCCATACCCTTCAATGTGTGTGTCAGTGAATACTGGTCCCAGGTAATCCCATCCCCCTAGAAGTACAATTTGTATTGTCAAAAATGTTAGCCCTTCTTATCTCCGTTGAATAGATATAATAGGGGAAATAAATCAATCCTTGAGGAAAGATACAATGGAGCAAGATAAACTACCAACCAATCAGTGTCTAATTACCATTTTACAGGCATAGGAGTAGATGTACTAAGCCTGGAGTAAAGATAAACTGGAGACAAAGTGAAGATAAAGCGAAAGTAGATAAAGCATTATCTCTTCACTAGATTTTTCTCCAAGATATGATACATACAGATGAACTGTAGCGCCTCTCTTCTTTGCCCGGTGCCCGCCAGATCCCTTTAACTGGCGAACGCCGGCGATAGGGACTGGGATGCGCGTGCATCTCACGTGCACACGCGTCCCAGTATTATGGCGGCTGAGCAGTGTCTCACTGCCACTCTCCGCTTCAGGGGGACGCTGCATAGTTCGGGGGGAGGGGCGGCGAGGGGGACCCTGGTGACGGTGGGGGATGCGGCAGGGGATCCCCGGCAGGCTCCGTTGCCATGGAGTGCGCGCACCCCCGGTGGTAGCCGGCCGCTGGCAGGGGCTGGCGATGGAATCGCCAGCCCCTGCAAAGAGGAGAGGCGCTACATCTGTAGCTGGGCATTCCCAATGTATTATTGCCTCAATACATCACTTAATATATAACTTTGGTACAGGATTATGGGCCAGATGTATCAAGCATCAAAAGTGATAAAGTGGAGAGTGATAAACCAGCCAATCAGTTCCTACACAGTGTGTAACATGACAGTTAGCAGCTGATTGGCTGGCTGTTTATCACTCTCCATTTTATCACTTTTTTGAAGCTTGAAACTTCCGGCCCTTTAAGGGCCCCCATACATTAGGCCGACTCTAATGACAAGTCGGACTCAATTATACTGTGATCCCGGCAGCTCCCGGTGAGGCTCCCCTACGATTTTGCACTTGATGCATGTGATAATTAAATCGCATGCGATTTATCAAATGTAACCGGGGAGCTGCAGTGGGCGGTGTGGAGCAGTGGGGCGGGCGGTGATCAGCGGCGTGGGCACGCCGGGCAGCGGTAGGTATTAGAATATTAATTTTTTTTAAGTATAAAATGACTGGCCGGCCTCTGATTGGCTGAGAGAGAGTACTCAGCCAATCAGAAAGGTTTGTGCCAGTGGTGCGGTACCGCTGGCACACACTTTAGAATCCGACCGGATGCATCGCGGGTGCTAAACAACACCCGCGACGTGCCACTGATGAGTCCGATCCGACAAATCGAACCTGCAGCAGGTTCAATCTATAGGGTTTGACTCGATGCACATGGTTCATCGGGTCTGATGAGGTGTCAAACACATCCGATTTGGGCTGATTTCTCGGCAAAATCAGCCCAAACCATTTAAGTGTATGGGGGCCTTAAGAGAGAAATTATCCACAGTAACTACTTAACAGAAACAGTCTTACAGTAATAGTAAGCAGAATTTAACAAGTCACCACTAGTTTCTGCAAAGCATCTGCCTGGCAATGACCATCCAGAACAAGAAAATTACCATTTAGCTATATAAATTTATATACACTCAAATATTAAATGCTTCCTTTAAAACATGCTACTGATTTAATGTGAGGGAAAATAACCCCATATTTTAAGACAAGAGTAATTATCGTGTCCAATGAACAGATGTAGCAGAAATTATTGTAATTTTTTCATGACTAATGCTCTAAATTGTAATTTGGTCTGTCAAACCAAATGATACATTTGTATCACAACACTCCATTGCCACCCTATTCCTTGTAACTATGTTTTTCTTTTTAAAAATAAAAATCAAGATTGTTTCCAATTGGGAAAAAAACACCCAGAATATTATTGTTACTAGATGTTTGTATTTTTTTTAAAAATGACATTTTTTCCACATACAACACTAGTCTACTTTTTACATTTTTTATCCTGAGGTTAGAGGTTTTACAGGTGATCTTGTATACTGTATTTAGTGCATGGTGAATAAAAAAAATACAATCAGGTTAGCTATTTTTATGTTCTGTCAAATTATACCCCTTTTACACCACCGCAAAACTCCGGGTCTTCGGCGGGTCAGACCTGGGTTAGCGGCAGTGTAAATAGGGCACGCCGTGTCCCTTTACACGGGACTGCTACCCAGGTCCTGACCTAGGTAGAACACGGCTAGGACCTGGGTAGAGAGCGGTGTAAATGGGTACGCTGTGTCATCTGACCCGGCTCCCATTTACATCAATGGGGGATGTACAACCTGCGGACCGCAGCATCCGCAGGTTGGACGGGGGCACAGACAGCCTGCGCTGCTGTATGCTATACCCTGCAGACAGCAGCAGCGGAGGAGGTGAATGGATGCCTGTGTGCGGCATCCATTCACCTCCTGGACAAGGGCTGGGGGGTGCATGGGGGCTGGGGGCAGCCCAGCAGATTACCTTAGTGCTGGGCTTGCCCCCAGCGCAGCGGTCTGGGTCCCGGCGGTGGCGATCGGCGCTTGGAGATGTCATCTCCAAGCGGCGGCGGCTCAGGAACTGCCTGCGCTGGGAGGGGGGCCAGTGTAAAAGGGACCAAACGCCGGGTTGCACACAGCTTGAAGCTCGGTCCAAAAACCGAGTTGCGACCCGGCGTTTTGGTATAAAAGGGGTATAGTAAAAAAGTTCAAATTTGGAAATAAACTAAATAATAGTTTTGAAATTATGTTTATTGTCTCAAAGCAGACTTCCATTCGCATCAGTTGTACAGTATACTGTATATACATAGGAAATGGTACACAAATGCAGTAATTCTGGAAGAAAGGACCTTCTCAAAGACTGGAGAGCCCACACAAACCGAGACCTGGTTTGCATCCAAACGTACATGATTTTATCGATTTTAATCATGGATTATGTATTTTCTTTTAACGACTTTTAAACAACACCTACATCTAAATCCGAACCAAAATAAGAAGATGAAATTAGAACTTAGGGGTAAGTTAGACTTCACGGGCCAAATGTAATAGGGTGAGAGTTTCAGAAAGTGAGAGATTTTTGGAGTGTTTTTGGTACTCTTTACCTAGATGGGCGCCCATCGTGGGCATCGCATGTACCAAAAAATCGCATGCGATGCGACCGACGCGATTACCGCGATTTCCCATAGGGAACAATGTTAAATGTCCCAATTGACCCGATTTTCCATAGGGAACAATGTTAAAAGGCCCACAGAGGCCAAATAGCCTCCCTGAAGTGTGAAATGGCCCCCCCAATTGTTAACGCCACCCCACGATCAACGTCAACCCGAAGCATGGCGAGCGCAGCGGTACGAGTCCTACGACCTTTTCATACCCCCACTATCCACGTCGGCGTGGAGTTGAGAATAGAAAGTGTGGCGAGCGCAGCGAGCCACCGAGCCCGAAGCGTGGCGAGCGCACGCGGACACCTGTGAAGCCCGCGAGGGGAAGCGTAAACCTGTGAAGGTGTCCGCGTCCCCTCGCCACGCTTCGGGCTCGGTAGCTTGCTGCGCTCGCCACACTTTCTATTCTAAGCTCCACGCCGACGTGGATAGTGGGGGTATGAAAAGGTCGGAGGACGCGTACCGCCGCCGTTCGCCACGCTTCGGGTTCACGTTGATCGTGGGGTGGCGTTAACAATTGGGGGGGCCATATCACACTTCAGGGTGGCTATTTGGCCTTTGTGGGCCATTTAACATTGTTCCCTATGGAAAATCGCGGTAATCACGTCGGTCGCACATCACATGCGATGCGACCAACGCAATTTTTTTACCTTACGATGCCCAAGATCAAAATCGTGGGCGCCCTTCTAGGTAAAGAGTACCGTGTTTTTTAAAGCAGCAATCAATTACATGGGAAGATCAACCTGGTTTTGCAGTGTAATTGATTGCTGCTTTAAAAAAAGGCGGAAAACTCTCCCAAAATCTCTCCCTTTCTGAAACTCTCACCCTATTACATTTGGCCCCACATGTGATGTTGCTATGGGCAACCAATCAGAATCGACTTCTTATTTATTTAGCACCCTCTAGAACAGTGGTGTCAAACTCATGGCCCTCCAGCTGTGGAAGAACAACACATCCCAGCATTCCCTGCCACAGATTGTATATTATGAACTGCTAAAACTGTGGCAGGGCATGCTGTGATGTGTAGTTCCACAGCAGCTGGAGGGCCATGAGTTTGACATCACTGCTCTAGAAGATAGTAGACGAGATCTGATTGGTTGCCCATAGCAACAATACATGTGATATCTAATTCACATCTTAGTAAATTCCCCCAATTGTGTTTCCTTCGGTCCCCCGCATGTTCTCATATGCGTATGTGCAGGGATTTTGTGTGGACACCTTCGCCGACTTGCACAGTCAGCGTGGTGCTCGTGCGCGGGGGGGGGGGGGGGGGGGCGGCCATGATGGGATATGGGACCACCCAGCGTTTCATGGGTGTCCCCGCAAAGTATCCACTTTGCAAGCGCAGGAGAAATCATTGTCTTTAGAAGGAAAGGCAACATGACGAAGATGGGAGTTCAGTTCTCTCGGATATATTTAGCATAAAATGATCATTAAAATGCTCAATAAGATAACATTAAACAGATTTGTTTTCATTACAACGTAATACTAGGCCTAATGTAATAAGATTGGAGCTAAATGGACTTAATAGGAGAAACAAGGCAAAAAATAACACTATCTTGGTGTTCCAATAGAGAGAGATATCTCTGAGTGATGGTCATGATACATTGGGTGCAGGTGGCGTTATCGCTAGTAATATGTTATCCTTTCCCATGCCATTTTTCATTTTATGCCAATCTCTGGAGAGTAAATACAATTATTAACCCCTTCAGTATCTCACCATTTTTTATTTTTTTTTCCGTTAACACTAAATCGAGGATTTAATGATCATATCAATACTGGGGGAGAGAAATGATTAATAAAATCATAGTCCCTTATTAGAATCTGCAGGTCACTTTATTCCTTGTTTATATGTTACCAAAGGGACACTGGAAGTCCCCTGAGTTTAGTACGAAGTCAATGAAAAAATGCTATAGACAAATGATATGATGTCTGTTGGGTTTAAAAGCAATTTTGTTCCTTCCAAGTAAAGTTCAGACTCACCTTTAAATAAATGAATACTGTATGAAATGTGAAGCTTTTAGTAGCAAGCAATTTCATGTCAACTGTGGAAATCTGAAGCAAATGTATCACTTTTTGGGGGAAAATTCAGATCTGTGAAAATAATTAATTTCTAGAACAATGTATTGGGTTCTATCGTCGTTATAGATTAACAACAAATATTAGTGTTGCCTTTTGAAATACAATGTGTAAAATATAAATAACTAGTTACCAGCCTATCAAAATAACAGAACAACAAAACATTAATGTCAGCGGCTGTGCGCAGCCAAACATAGTAAAACTTTTATTGCCTCATCTGGTGCCATCTAATGGCCACCTGTTCACAAAACGCCTGAATTCCCCCCATAAAGGATATTTGTTTTCAGAAAGCAAATCCCATTTGTTTGGTCACAGAGCACACCTGTACTGTAAGTGGGAGTTTTTCCATCTTCCAACCCAAAATGTACGATGATGTGATGTCATAATGAATGTGCAGAGTTACTGGCACTGGGCAGAAGAGTACAGCATGGATCATTCTAAGAACACCCTGGGTGGCTTCACTGGCTGCACAATATTGTTCCACTGTACACTATAAACAGGACCTGATTGATGCTTCCAGGTGCCCTGTGCTAGGTGTGGTATGCCGTTCTGACAGTCGGGATCCTGAAAGTCATTAGCCCGACATCAGGATCCCGACTGGCCGGACCCAGACAGCGTGGCCAGTGCAACAAAGCCCCTTGCGGGCACGGTGGCTGGTTACGTTCGCCACCTATTCTATTCTCCCTCTATGGGGGTCGTGGACCCCCATGAGGGAGAATAGCCGACGGCCGTCGGGAACACGGACATCAGTGTTTTAACAGTCAGGATCCCAACGTCGGGTTAATGACTGTCGGGATCCTGACTGTCGGGACTCCATCCAGAACCCCTCTGGGCTAATACATATGTACAGATGGAGCCAGGGGCGAGCGTGCACGAGACGCACGCGTACGCCCCGTGGCTGCGGAGATGGCTCCGCCGCCCACCGCCTCCCCCGTGCCCCTCGCCGCCCCACTGCCCCCCCCATCCCTGCCCGTCTCCCTGAAGTGGAGATGGACAGGGATCGCAGCGGCGCCGTCCATAAAAATGGGATGCGCGTGCGTGTTAGAGCTCCTCTGCGCCGGCAATCACCAGCGGAGACATGCTGGCGGTCCTCAGCCAAAGAAGAGAGGTGCTCCATCTGTAGCACCCTTTGTAATGCTGCTAAACACACGAGTTTGGGCACTCAGAGACTTGCCAGTCATACTGCTCATGTGCATTTAATGAAGGGTATACAACTGGCATGTAGGATCTGATGCTTGTGGCACGTGAAGCAGACTTTGGCTTAAGGCTGCCCGGCTGGCGCTGTAGCACAATGTACATAAAGTAATGGTTTTATCCGTAAGTTACATTGGCACAGCCATCCAGCAGTCACCTTAAGAACTTTACCTCCTCCCCCCCCCCCCCAGTACATCGGGACAGGTAATAGCTAACAAACATGGCATACAATAATACAATCAGCCTTAATTTTATTCCTCGGCTGTCACCTTGTAATAGCTACACTTATATGGGGCTTTCTTTGGCAAAAAATTGATTGAACGCAGCAGTAATTTTCTCAATCCGATGATCAATGAGAATATGCCACCATATCAGGTAGCAATTACCGTGTATAATCTGCCAAATATGCCCGGTCTACGGTCACAGTCTTCCCTTGCACTACAAATGATCTACTGTCCTATATTCCTAAATAACAATGGAAGGAAAAGCTGAATGTACGATATTTGTGAGATTTGCAGATGTTTGCTCTCATCCCTGGTCACGAGTAAGGACGGTCCCATCGATAGCAGGTAATTGCTATATGCCAAGGTTTGAGACGCATTGATCTGTGGCAGCTGTTGTAAAACACATTGAAGATGTTCCACACAGTGACTGAAGCAGTTTGCAATTATAGCCAGTGACTGCTGAAAGGACCCAAGGGAAGGCCTTCTGATTAGCATAGCTCCTAATGGTTGTATTGATTGTCAGACATGGTAAACAGCAGTCCTACAAGTTGTATTTTCTCTTTACTGTCATTAATGGTCAGTTCCAGTTTTTGTGAATTTACAGATTTCTAGAAGCCTATAATCATGCAGATACTTGGTCCCCATGTCTCACTATTGCTGCAGTGGTTATGGGCTATTTGGGTCGACGCAATATAAGTTGACATACATTGGATCGACACCCTTAGGTCAACAGGCCACAGATCGATACCGACAATATGTCAACATGTTTTAAGCCGACATGCACTATTAGTCGACAGGGACTTTAGGTTGACATGCCAAATGTCGACATGCAAAATGTCAACATACTTCGACATGGACACCATATGAGTGTACCACGTACCCTCGCCAGCTTGCCATGCTTAGGGTACTGTGCTTCGCTGCATGCAGCAGACTATTTTATTCTCTCGCCGTGCCCCAGTGGATGGTAGGGAATGAAAAAAAAACTTTTTTAAAAACAAAATCCAGTACTTGTTTATTATCACGGCACCCGATTTTATCTAAATCGTATATGATACGATATATACGATTTAACAACGATTTGCAACCGATTTGCGGGCGGTCCGCAATGCGATTTCGCGGCCAATTTGCAGCTCATTTTCTGCGTTTTCCTGGAGAAGTCAGCCCGAAGCATGGCGAGCGTAGCGGAAAACGATCCCGAAGGGTGGCGAGCACAGCGAGCCCTGCGAGGGGACACGGATTGCTTAATGTGTATTCCGCATCCCCTCGCGGGGCTCACTGCGCTCCCCATGCTTCGTGATCGTTTTCCGCATCCCCTCGCTGCGCTCGCCACGCTTTGTATAATCAACTCCATGAACAGGTCGGGAGAACGCGTACCGCGTCCACTCGCCACGCTCCAGGCTAAATTGGATAGTGGTTGGTGGTGTGCAAGGATGGAATAGCATGCAAATCGGCAGGAAATTGCGGAAAATCTGCTGAAAATCTGCTGCAAATCGGCCGCTAAATCGCATCCGATTTTTTAATGCGATTTGCGGCCTATTTGTGGCCGATTTTTTTTCGTGATAATACACAAGAACCAAAAATCCTTTTAAAGGTGCTGTCAACCTATAGTCCAGGTCGATGTTTTACAGGTGTCGACCTATGGTCCGTCGAACTAAGGGTGTCGACCCAATGTATAATGACCGAATATAGTTTGACCCAATGAATGCGGAGACGTTTTCTGCTAATGTAAGTTTCTTACTCTTCACTTTGCTACAATACAAACCCCCTCAAGATCTTGATTACCAATTTAAGAGAAGATTAAAATACATTTCAAGGGGCCAACAGATTGCTCCGAACGCTCAGCATCGCTCAGCACACAGCGCTGCACAATAATGTGCCACTGAGGGATCAGTCGGGGCCAGTGGCCCCAACACCGGCGATAATAGATTTATCCAGCATGCTGGATAGTATTTGCCAGGGCAATAGCGATGTGTGCGGCCGCGCATCCCTACACACGGAGTAATGTGGGGGCATTTTCAAAGCGATCTAGTGAGATTGCGTAGATATACTCCTTAATGTGTACATGTGTAGGCCCCATTTAAATTTTATTGCAATGGCACTGTGTTTTATTGCAACCCCCCCCGCACCGGTCAGTCAATGTCAGGTGGCAATGGTGTCCCCGCGCGGCGAAGTGTCCGTGTGCTGTGCGGTGTCTGCCACCACCTGTCTGCCGTCTGTGATCACCGTCCATGGCAGCCCCGTTAACAGACATTCCCCCGCATATCTGACATCTGGGGGAGACATTTCCCTGGCGTCTGGGGGGGAGGGGTGCACAATTTCAGCACCTGGGGGGGGAGCGGGCAACGCACGGGGTGCGTATTTCCAACGTCTTGGCGTGGGGTGAAAGGGCAGTGCAGGGCGTGCATTTTCAGTGTCTGAAGGGGGAGGGAGGAATGAGAGGGCTGCCCAGGGCATACATGTACAGCGTTCTTCCCCATGCTGCTTCGCCCCTGTAGTGCTGGCGCCCCCCATGCCACCACTAGGGCTGCGGAGCGCTAGTTACACCACTGATAAAGATGACCGGTGGTGAGGATGCCAACGTTAAGAATACCGCCACCGGCACCCAGATGGGGGGGAATACCGATAGCGTTCAGGAAAGTATACTTACACAAATACAGCTCAGAGTATATTAATGTGCAATTCCAGTAAAATAAAGGATCCCAATCTATTCCTCATAGTCAATGAATCTCTCTGCGTATTTATGAGTGGCAGATTTTACTGACGGTTATTGTTCAGGTTCTAATGAAGAATTATGAAAGTTTGGGTAGGATTTAAGCAATAACAGTTAAACAAAGGATGACTTAGAAGTGATAATACCCTTGTTTTACACAGCAGGGAGCTCTGTACAGCAGATATTCTTTCATTACCAGACATCAACTTCAATGCTATTAGATGCTATAAATGTTTAATTAGTATAAAAATGAATACAAGAAAAAAGGTCATCATAATTATGATTTAAAAAAGACATTCATGCTTACTTACAAGTGCTTTAAAAAAGATTCCTGTGCCCGCCGCTGAGCAGGTAGCGCGTACAGTAAATACTATTCCAGCATGCACACACACAATAGATGGTGTAACATAAGAAGGGATAGAGCTAGATCAGCCATTTTCTCTCTAAGTTGGAGTAGCTTGTTCATAACACTTCTCTATCTACTGTATACCCAGGGACGCCGCGAGGTGTGCCGGGCCCCGGTAAAATTTTAGGGTGTGATCGTGAGAGGTGTGGCTTCTTCCCACAATTAGGCCATGCCCCCAAATGTTTTGCTGTAGGTGTGTGCAACTGCTAATGGCTGGGAGGGATGGAGGGGAGGACCTTTTGATTGTGGACCTTCCCATTGTCGACCTAATGCTTGTGTCGATATCCAACCCTGTCAACCTTAGCCTTGTTGACCTATTTCAAGGGTTGACTGTAGCCCTCTGGAATTTGCCACCACATTAAGTACTACAGCTAATCCTGTCCATAACCTACCACCATTGACAATCACCAACATTCTACTTCCTGGTCTTCCTGTCACCTGACAGAGAATGCAGTCTCTTCATTGGTCACCATAACTTTATAGAGACCAATAATACTTTATAATACTAGTATACAAGACTATTAACAAAACATCCCAAGCCTTTTCACAAAACTTCCAACGCAATCCCTCCACTTCCACACGGTTTTGCTTGGCCTGAGCTCTGGATGTCCTTCAATCATACCCCATTCACACCAGCCTAAATTCCCGGGTTAAGACCGGGAACAACCCGGTACTAGCGCTGGTGTGAAAGGTTCCCGGGACAAAATCCCGGGCAAATTTCAACCCGGCTAGATGTGAAAGGTACAGGTTATACTTACCCGGGTTGCCGTGTCCTCGGTGTGCTGTCTGGACGGGAATCCACGCAGGCGGCGGGTGCAAATGACGGGACAGCCGGTGGATGACAGCCGGTGGATGATGGCGGCAGTGAGGACGCCGGAGAGCTGCGTCATCTTCATCCGCAGCCTGTCCCGTCATTTGTGCCGCCGCCTGTGTGGATCCCTGGGCTGCACGGAGGACCAGCAACCGGGGTGAGTATTCTCCCCACCTCCGCCGCCATCCCGCCGCCTGCCCACCTCCTCCCCACCTCCTGCCGGCCTCCTTCCCGCAGGGACATTTCTGGTGTGAATGGGTCCAAACCTGGGAATGTCCCTGCATTTCTGGTGTGAATGGGATCATGTAATGTATTTAGCCTTAACAAGAGATAAATGCAAGGTGATAAAGAGAGATAAACGTCCAGCCAATCAGCTCCTTGGTGACTTTTTTCAAACACAGCCTGTAACATGTCAGTTAGCAGGTGATTGGCTGGACGTTTATCTCTCTTTATCACCCTTGCATTTATCTCTTGTTAAGGCTTAATACATCTGCCCCAGTGTTTGGTGAAAACAACTTTGTAAACCTACAGTATTACAGAGATGTTTAATTGCTATGTGGAAACCACTGACAAGTTTTGTTCGGTCTTAAGGATCCCACACACGCATCGTTGCCGGCGGTGCGATGCTGTACGATGGGGTGCGCGCTCCAGCGGCACCTCATCGTACAGTACAAAAAGTATGTGCTGCACATACTTTTTGTACTAGCTTTTTCTAGCACAGCATCGCATCGCATGCACATCGTATGCACAAGGCATACGATGCGATGCTATGTATGCTAGTTAAGCCCACAACGCACGCCGGGATAGGTGCGTGTGTGGGCTCCATTACTGCTGTCATAAGGGAATTGTACAGGGAAGAACGAGGAAGTAGTAGCAAGAAACAGTTGGAATGAGGAACCTGCCCTGGAGTATAAGACTAATGTCATTATAAGGGAGACAGAGGGGACACATTTGACTGAGGTAGACTAGATTAATCTAAAGGGATGGACAAACAGATTAGGGTCACAAGGTCAGAGAAAACAGATATACTATCATGGTATACTATCAGGAAGTAATAAAGGACAGTGCAACATGTACTGACAGGGGAATATACAGGGACTTAAGTAGAGACATATGTGTCATGTTACACTTCATATTGGAAAATCATGGTCCAGGTCCCAGAATTCTCTTGTAACTATATATTTAATTGTTCTAATCAGGGAGTACCCCAAGATAGTCAGCAACCCCAATATGATGTACAAAGATCTAAGGGCCCGATTCAGACATAATCAGTCGAAAATTTGTATGGCTGGTGTTCAGCTAAGCCTCTGCCCTGCTAGAGTGAAATCCCACCTTCTGAATCCACTTCTCCAGGGTCCCTGCCCAGGTTGACCAGCCACAGATTCACACTTGGCTTTGGCATTACCCTGTTGGCTTTTTGGGCCTTGTGCTGGTTGTCAAAATATGGGGGAGCCCTAATCATTTTATCCCCCCTATTTTGGGAACCAGGACCGGCCCTTGAACCTGGTGCTGGTTTTAGAAATCCTGGGGATCCCCTATGTTTTTGCTCCCATGAATTTTTAAAACCAGGACCGGTTCTTTGAGCCTGGGGCTGGTTATGCTCAGGAGGGGAAACCCCATGCTAATTTTTTTGGGTTTATAATAAACGCACATTGATATGTCTACAAAATCGCACATGTCCACTAATTTGTACATTTTCATGAGTAAAAATCGCACCATATCGCACTTTTCACCAACAAATTGTCAATTTTTGGACAACTAGGGTATGTCACCTTTTGATCAGGGTCATTAGGGTACTTTCTGTTGTCATTATTATTTAAAAAGAGTAAACACATTTGTTTGACAATAAATGGCTTCACCCAACCACTAACCATGAGTGAGAGAAAAGTTTATCATTCATATTCTCTGACAAATGGCCAGAAATTGCAATTTCTGCTAAGGTAAGTAAACTTATGAGCACACATTGTTGTGGGGCAGCGGGGGTTGGTGTGGGGTGGCGTGGGTCACAATAAGAAGCTCATAGGCTTTTATAAGGTATCTCCTGTTGTGGATTATAGATTATGGTGTGGCTGAGAGACGTTTTATATTGTGCCAATAGATGATGGTAGTCATGCATGATTGGCGGTGTTAGGCATACCCAATGTTCAGTGTTAGACATGCCCAATAGGTGGTGGTAAACACACCGCTTTGACATTACACCCCCTAATAAAATGTGCTGCGTGCCTATGATTGTACCGACCCCAGCATAAATAATATGGGTACTATCATTTTGTAATACTTTCATGTACTGTATTATGTATTTACATTTTACTTAAATCCCAATATATCGTTTCCCATTTTTGATTTATTTTTCTTTGCGTAGCTTACAGTAATCTCTCTATTGTATCTTTCTGAAAACCCTTTCATTGTGAAATCTACTACGTGTGCTACTGTGATACATTACAAGCAAAGCCCTATATGTTGCCAAACAAAGCACTAACCAACTCACTGACGTAAGGCTGAGGCTCAATTCCCACTTGCAGCCTACTGTTTCCCAATGACTCCTCTCTGCCATGTATAGACTATTCCCGTAATGTATTAACCCACACTTGTGTAGCGGGCGTGCAGATTAATGATAGTGCGAGTGCAGCCACAAAACAGACATGTCACGCATTGTTTTATATCAACAGAGCTCGTAATTACGCATTGTCACTCAAACAACCTCATTTCGAAACAAACAGAAGGTCATACGATAAACACGCTCTCGCCTCTCATGGAAAATTACCGACTTAATCACAGCCTGAAATCATCAGCTCATGCGAAGGCTCAAAAACGGCAAATAAGTGTTTTCTTTCTTTTTCCTTCTTTTTTTTGGACTGATTTTTTTGCATGGGCTTTGGCTCAATTTTCAAACATAATGGCAATTTTGGGGCCAATTCAGAGTTGTTCATCCGGGTCCGAATTCAGCCCCGTTCCGATGGTGGGAGGCCAGCGCATGCATGTATGTGCGCATGTGCAGCAGAACCCCTGTGCTAATGCCTTTGGCAAGTATCACATCGCGGGAACGCCAAGCATTTTATGGGTATCCCCATAAAAACATTGGGTGTTACCTTGAGAACGCAGGAGGGCCAATGCCTGCTGGAGGAGAATGGCTGACATCACATGACATCATCGCCCGCCCCCTTTTTGGCGATCTGTGGAGGAAATAAAAGTCAGGTGACCATTAAATGAATTCTCTCCCCTTCGGCCACATGCGAGGGGATGCGTTCTTGGACACACCCCCTCGCATGTTACTGAGGGGATGCGGGCGGCGCTGTAGGCGGAGGGATGCGGCTGTTTGTTGGGGCAATGTGTGACGCTTACCTGCTTGTTAGGCAGCAAATGTACGCTTCCTAGCGAGTGTGTTGGAATTAGGCCCTTTATACCTTGTACAAAAACAAGTCATGGTTTTCTAGCACACATGGAAAGATTGTCATCGGCCTATTTTAGATCTAACTGCTGCTGTGCGAAATTGCACTGCGGACGATTATTGATACACTGCGCAAGCATCTGGTCCGCAATGCACATGCAAGAGATGAAATCGCTGACTGTACACATGTATTTACAGAGCGAACACATCAACTTGCAATTATTGGCGGCTTTTATCTGATCACTGGTTACTGCTAATTCTCACTGCAGTAATCAGGTTTGAATTAGGCCCCATGTTCCCAGAATCCTTTGCATCTACATTTGGTTTAATCTAAGCTTTGGCAATAATAGCATTAAACTACATTCAATCTTTTGGAGATGACACTAGTGACGTCCTTCAGAGAACGGAATTGAAAGATATTTAAAAACATGACAGTGCAGATGAAGCCATATGAATCATCCTATCAGGTCAGAGTGCAGGACATACAGTTGAACATTTAAATTAACCCCATCTGGCATATTCTCTCACCCAGTACTGCATTTAATGTTTGGCTTATGTGCACTGACTGTATTAATACTTATGTACAGTAGTTCAAAGTGTGATATCTATTTTATTAAATATCACTTAGGAGATTCTTTACGTGTGACTACATTCTCCGTCACCTCACCTAAAAGAGCTATGGTCATCTGGTCTCATCAGGGACCAAGTCACCTCACCGCATCTACAGTATGCAAAGTAGGAGAGGAGGGAAAGAGGACTCTTCTTGTGGGGCACTCTTGTAAATATAATTATTTATTAAAACTTAACGGTACTTGTGTATTATCACGGCGCCCATCGCATTGCATACCATGAGGCTTAATATGGTATGCAATGAGATGAGATGCGATGCGATGGGACCCAATCTTATACAATTTTAAATTGTATACCATTGTATATGGCATACAATGAGATGAGCTGAGATACGATTTTAAATTGTATAAGCACACTAATGGGTGCTTTCAATGTTAATTGGCTCCCCTATAAGATTTTTAATTGTATAAGCACCCTAATGGGTGCTTACAATGTTAAATGCACCCCCATGCCACCCCCACTATCAACGCTAACCCGAAGCGTGGCGAGCGCAGCGAGCCCGCAAGGGGCGGTGGTACACGTCCTCCGACCTTTTCATACCCCCACTATCCATGTCAGCGTGGAGTTGATTTTATACAGTGTGGCGAGCGCAGCGAGCCACCGAGCCCAAAGCGTGGCGAGCGCAGCAAGCCCCGCGAGGGGACGCGTAATACATGTAAAGACTGTATTTTCTAGGGCACACCCAGAAACCGCTGCCTTACCACCATCAAATCGCTCATGCTGCATATTCGCAGCCTGGCGTGCAGATCTGAATCGGGCCCTTGGTGCTAAACAGGTGCATATACTGCTATTCGGTGGAGGTCAGGGATGGCCACACACGTGTGGAGCTCCGACCTTCCCCCGGCCTCCGGAGTGGCATCAGTAAAGGAGAGCGGAGAAGAGGAGGCAAGGCTGGAGGAGAGCGGAGGCGGCAAGGCTGGTGAAGTGAGCGCTGAGATCGCCTGGAGCAGGACGCAGCGCAACCAGGCAGCACATCAGTGGGCAATAGCGTTGGACAGCCGGAAGCGGGCAGCATGGCGTCGGCCCCCCGGGAGCACCATCGTCACAGGGGACGAAGGATTCAGCCCTGAGAGACCCTGAGGCAGTGTGGCAGCACCACCATCCCGGGGGAACCCCCGGAGGAGGAAGGATCCTAGCGCTGAGAGACGCTGAGAGTCCCTGAGGCAGCAGAGGAGGAGGAAAAAACAGGCACAGGACACAGGGACTCCAGCCTGCAGGCCCTCCGACAGTCTGCACCAGCTCTGGAAGAAATTCCAAAGGGAGGAGGTATGGCTACACCACCTGAACCGGGCCTCACGGACCACCACCACCCCTGACTCTCCCCTGGCTCCCTGGACTCACTCTCCCCCCACCACCACCCACCTACCCTGGCTCTCCCTCCAGGGAAGATGACCTGTTGAGCCCTTCTGCTGTGAGCAGCATGAGCAAGATGGCACAGCAAATGGCTGCTTAGGAACTGTGCACTCAGCCAAGTAACCCTGTGTCCCTCCTGTCTTGTGCACTGTACATCTGCACTGTCTCTGCTGATTGTTTACCTACCTGGCTGTTGCAGCGACCTGTGGCGCCGCTGATGGCCTAGGCGCTGTGCAGCTCGGCGGGTATGTGTTCCCTGTGTGATAACTGTACCATCTTTGCCTATATTGTTACCCACCTGGCTGCTGCAATGACCAGTGATGCCGCTGATGGCTGCCGAGGTGCTGTACTGCCCAGCAAATTTATGTTCCCTGCATCTGTAACTCCCAGGGTACATCTAGCCTAGTATATATATATATATATATATATATATATATATATATATATATATATACACACTAGTATACATGGCCAATAAAGTTGATTCTATTCTATTCTCTCCTGGCATTAAGATACATTGTTATAAAACTTTTGTGAATAGGGGCTTATTGCCTCGCTGCTCTGCATTTTTTCAGCATTGTAAATGACCCTTTATATGTCTAGATTCTGTCTCTTACAACTTATGAAATAGCCGCTGCTAATATAATTCTCTTTGTTGCCTGGCACCTTTTGTTTATCTTCTTAGAAGACACAGTTCTTCTGTTTCATTTCCACTTTATTCTCCACAGTCTCATTGTGAAGTGATTGCAGTAACGACTTGGGAAGCCAACTTATAATTACATATCTATGTTCTCCTTAACAGTGTGCTCTGCTCAAAGTATGGCGATGCAACATAATGTCTGAGGCACACAACGTGCATAGATTATTATTATCCATGACCTGGATTGCACTCCAGCATTTTTAAATGGACGCAGTAACACACATTTTTACCTAAAATGGCAAGGTGGAAATTATTATAGCGGTTCTCTAAAAGTGCATTAAGATTTCTTTAATAGCAAGGTAAAAGGAGAACTAATGGCAAGTAACCCACGGGACCTTGATGCCTACTTTTATTAGCATAACTTAAAAAGTTTTTTAATTGTTATAATACTTCTGTGCCAGTTGTGTTACTCAAAATGCTATAAAAAAAAGAAAAAAAGCCTAATTGTTCCTATTTTTTTTATTATTATTACTACACGCGGAACTCATTCAAATGATTTTTTATTACGGTTGCTTGTAGTGCACCATACAATATGTTTTCCTGCCAATGGCCCTTATTCTGATTGAGTCGGATGGCTCCGAATGCGGCCGGTCAGCCGATGGTTGGTGTTTGCGCATGTGCAGAGGCGTATCTGCTCATGTGCGAATGCCGCACACGTCCGAATACGGCATGAATTCTGTACAATCCGAACAGGGGGTGGAGAGGGGCGTGAAGGGCTGTTTGGGCTCATTACCATATGCATATGCCCCGCGTTTCATGGGCGTTCCCATGAAAACGCTGGGTGTACGTATGGTAATCCAGCCGTGATGTGTGGGGGGCGGACATATGACATAGCCGGATGCCAGCTGCCCGCCCATATCCCTGCATTTGCACGGAGAAAATACGAGCACTCAGTGCTGCCTGACCACTCGCTACAGCATTCGATGGTTGGCGACCATCGAATAATGGGGGGGGGGGGTCCCACAGATGGAGGAGGTGTTCACATGAAAAATCCACTTGCGGTCCGTTCGGTCGGCGTCTTACCGCATACGGACGTGTGAGCGATCCATACAGAAGGCGGGGCTAAGAACACTCGGTTCCTGTCCGAAAATACGCATCCGACCGAATCAAATAGAATAAGGGCCAATGTGACAATTGGATTTACAAATAAGTCTTGAGAAAAGTATAGTACAAGATCAAAAGATTGACAGCTCTGATCAGGTTCATTTCAATTGGGAACAGATGCCAGGGATTTAATAGTCGATTTCAATAAATTTGTATGCTCCTAATAATTACCTTGCCATGCTTTTTTCATTTGGCTCTAGTTTTTGAGATATGCATATTTCTCCTCCCAGCCTCAGTGAGGAGATATTAATGTTTTATGTGACTAACAGCTATGTTATCACAAAAAAAAGAAGGTCGTTGTTAATAAAGATAAACTAAAAAATGGAATCGATTCTGTTAAGTAAAGCAGCCTAGACTAGTAAGGTACTTCAAATAAAGAGAATAATTGAATTTTATAATTTTTCATTGATTTCACTGGGAAAAAAAGAAAAATAATCTTGGCAAGAATTTAATATCTGTTTGTGGGTTGTATTTTCACATTAGATCTTTGCTATAGCTGAATTGGCTCTAGTTTCCAAATTAATGAAAAATTATAAAGAGACCTCCTTGCTCCCTCACCATGGGCACTACAATGACCCTTAGTGGCACAGAAGAATGCAAGGGGAGTGACCTTTTTTGTATATTGAGCAGTACTTACTTCTGTTTAAAAGTGCTCTATAAACAACAACTCGCCAAACAAGTGAAGCAACACCACCAAACAATAAATAATAATATATATAAACAAAAGAAAACAAGGTACTCTTTACTTAAAAGGGCGCCCATCATGGCCATCTCGGGCATTGAATGCACTAAAAAATCGGGTGCGATGCGACCGACGAGATGCCCGAGATTTCCCATAGGGAACAATGTTAAATGTCTCAATTGACCCGATTTTCCTGTTCAATGCCTCAATTGACCCAATTTTTCCATAGGAAACAATATTAAATGGGCCACAGAGGCCAAATAGGCACCCTGAAGTGTATAATGGCCACCCGAATTGTTAACGCCACCCCACGATCAACGTCAACCCGAAGCGTGGCGAGCGCAGCGAGGCCGCGAGGGGCGGCGGTACGCGTCCTACAACCTTTTCATACCCCCACTATCCACGTCGGCGTGGAGTTGAGAATAGAAAGTGTGGCGAGCGCAGCGAGCCACCGAGCCTGAAGCGTGGCGAGCGCAGCGAGCCCCACGAGGGGACGCGGATACCTTCACAGGTATCCGCGTCCCCTCGCGGGCTTCACAGCTGTCCGCGTCCCCTCGCGGGGCTCGCTGCGCTCGCCACGCTTCGGGCTCGGTGGCTCGCTGCGCTCGCCACACTTTCTATTCTCAACTCCACGCTGACGTGGATAGTGGGGGTATGAAAAGGTCGTGGACGCGTACCGCCACCCCTCGCGGGCTCGCTGCGCTCGCCACGCTTCGGGTTGACGTTGATCGTGGGGTGGCGTTAACAATTCGGGTGGCCATTATACACTTCAGGGTGCCTATTTGGCCTCTGTGGCCCATTTAACATTGTTTCCTATGGAAAAATCGGGTCAATTGAGGCATTGAACAGGAAAATTGGGTCAATTGAGACATTTAACATTGTTCCCTATGGGAAATCGCGGGCATCTCGTCGGTCGCATCGCACCCGATTTTTTAGTGCATTCAATGCCCGAGATGGCCGAGATTTTTTACTAACGATGCCCACGATCAAAATCGTGGGCGCCGTTCTAAGTAAAGAGTACCGAAAACAATCCTTGCTGTATACTGTAGTTATTGTGATATTTTAATATTACCAGTAAGGCCCCAGGTCTGTATGTTATAAAACCTATACAGAACTTTTACCTTTTTTTTGGGTGACTTTTTGGGAAGGTCCTGAGAAATGTCTCTACAGCCAGGAATGATACCGTATCTTGGTTTCTCGTCTATTTGTTCTGCAGCACAAGGTCATTTAAAAATACAGATCTCCCCTTCCAAGGACAGGTACAATCTATCTGAATTTCCGAGCTGAAATAGGAACTACGATAGAACGTCTAAAAAAAGGATTGCCTTTCAGAATGCTCCATCTCATGATATCAGGACTTCTCTCCTCTCACGTGACTCATTATGAATTTTACGAGAGCTATTAAAGACTTTTAACCTGTCTCTGCAATCCTAAGGGAATATTTATGGCTTTTATAAAACTGTTATGGGTTGAAGAAGACATTAATGAGGGTACAGTACACTTGGAAATGTTATACTGTTGCTGCATTAATATCTCCCAGCCAACCAATAATGGGTTTAAGGATCCATGTTTTACTTACCAGGGAGAGTAATGTATCTTTCTGAGGGAACGTGACAGTTTTTAGGCAGTTTTGGTTCCAGGAGAATAGTCATTTCGTTTGGTGGTCTGAGGCTTTTGGGATGGCTTCCTGTGATTAACAGAGCCGTTATATGACACAATCTTATCTATAAATGTAAGGTCACAAGGATAAGCTAGACATTGCAAAGTAGACTGTTATTACATTGTAATCCCTCGTAAACTGGACATACTGTACATCAGAACGATTCTAGGCCCGAATGCACTTTTGTGTGATCGATTGTATTCACATTGGGCGGGATGTTCTAACATCCGCAGCCCCGCTCCGCCCCCCTTCGCCGCCCATCGCATAAATAATTATCGCATATGCTCTAACATATGCGATAATTATGGCCAAGGACAGCTCTTGCGTTAAGAGCTGTCCTTTACGGTGAGTCAGCGGGTCCCATGGCGGCTTCCCCCTCCCTCCCTTACCCGGCGCTGCTACTGCTGCTGCACCGGTCTCTCCTCCTCCCTGCACCCGGAAAAGGATCAACGTGCAGGGAGGAGGAGGTCACAGGTCCGGGCAGCACAGCTCTGTGCTGTCCGAACACAGATGAGGGGGGGTCGGTGCGGGGCGCCGGGGGGTCATTGTGGGGCGGCGGTGGGTCGCGGTAGAAGCCTATAGGCTTCTATGGGGAATCGCCAGATTTTTCTGGCAATGCCCCCCATCGCGGTAGCCCCGCTGGGGATGTTTAGAGCATCCCAAAATGCGGTAAAAAACACGATAACCGGGTTTTTACCGCATTTTTAGTGTAGAGAATCTCCCCCAATCTGAAGTATTTTAGTACAATGAAGATGTGATGTGCGGCCCCACAGGTAGAGTGGTCTCTCCACTGGTCATTCGGGTTGGTTTTCAAGCAGATCATAGTGTTTTTAGCACGTTTGTTTAATCATATGACCTGCATACGATCTGCATCGTACTATGTGCAGGTCATTCTATCTTATGGCCAGTTTTAGACTGAGCATCTCATAGTGATGTCAATGTGAAAACAGAAGATAGATTAGATATCTTGACAAGACAAAATGGCTGCCATTACACAACTGCTTAAGGAAAAACAAACACTAAACACGGAGATATGTATGCAGGAAAAAATACTGTAACTTGATATTTATTATACTTAAGAGATATTACACTTTATTTGATAGATGTTGGATGCTGAGCTCTCTGTACTGGAAGAACAATCTACGGTCTACAAATTGCAAGAGCAGATTCGATAAAATAAAAAAAAAATGGAAAATGTAAATAGATATTTAATAAAAACTGATAAAAGAAAATTTGATAAAGATCATTTCAATTTATTTGAAGAGGAATAAATACTTTGACTAAAAAACATTTTTTTCCCTTTGCTCCCCATTATGACCATCCTGAATTGAGTATAGTGTTTGTTAAATTAGTCATAACTAACACCCCCCCCCCCCGCAAAGCATGGGAATCTAACCCAGAATAGGATTACCGCTAGTGATGCTCCACCAATGGCAGCCTTTGATCTATAGCCATAAGTGATAACTGCTGTTTTGGCATGTGTTAGATAGACCCACATATTATGCAGGCTACTTATATATAGCCTGTATAGCTTTTACTCCCAATCTCCAATCAGCAGGTGGCTTTCTCCTACTACAGAGACTAGAGTGAGTGGTAGTGTTCACGACTATGGCCCTTATTCAGATCTGATTGCAGTACAAATTTGTTCTCAAAATGGGCAAAGCCATGTTCACTGCAGGTGGGGCAGATGTAACATGTTATAAAGAGAGTTAGATTTGTGGGAGTTATTTTGTTTCTGTGCAGGGCAAATACTGACTGCATTACACCGCAAAACATCCATTCGCATGCGTGCAAGAACATTTGCCTTGCGCGGGGAGGAGCAGACAATCGTGCAAGTGGCAATCGGTGTTTAACTGGCTTGCAAGCTGCGAAATTCGCAGCTTTGTTAGTCAACCAGAATGACTCCCAAATGTGGTTGGACCTTAAGCTTTATACCAGTACTTCTAAACTTCTCCTACTTATGGCAAGTCTGTGACATTCTGTCATTTCTACTCATTGTGAAAATAATATTCATGAACAACTTTTTGGTGCCATGGAGAGAATCTTCCCCCAACCCCCCTTCATTTTTGCACTAGGGTTTTAACACCCATGCTATGATGCCTCGACAATTCCTTGCACACTACATAGTTCTGCGGCTAGTAGCAATGACTATTTATTAATGAGAAGCGTAGTGCAATTGCTGCAATGCTTTTCAAGTATTTGTGCAATATCAAACAAGAAAAAGACATATAAATATTCCTATCAGAATCCAATAGTGAATGACCACATCAGTATTAGTCAATGACCAGGCTGCAGTGATCATTTATCATCTCTTACCAAAAGACAATAACACACACCTGCTGCATATGAGATGACATAGCATAATGACTTCAGAAAGATATTGCAATAGAAGATGATCAGAGAAAGGATAACTTAATAAAGATAAGAATGTCACTTAAACACTCTATTGTAACTCAACTACTTTACCACCAAATGTCCGCCAGGTGGCGCTACACCTTATGCATATGCTTACTTTACTGTAGTTCTAAATGCAAAACAGTCCCTGAGGATGAATAAAGGTCCCACGAAGGCAAATCCTCAGAGGACGGTATAGGCCCTACCTTAGTGTGCACACTACTTTAAAAAGGCCAGAAAAGATTAACGGTCCCCTTTAAAGAGGTACAGGCGAGTCCCCGTTACCTAGGGTGACTCCCTGCTGGAAGTACTGCAGTCTGTAAAGGGGGTCTAAACAGCACAATAACCTCAGGAGAGGGACAGGCGAGCTCCCGTTACCTAGGGCAACTCCCCGTTGGAAATGAATCAAATGGCTGTAAGGGGTAGTTTTGTTACAACAGCAGCCTCTGCGATGGGGTCCATGGCCCTGCAAGGGGTTGGCAATAGCGATGGGGTCCTTTAAATGCCTCTCTTCAGCCGGGTGTGCGGGGCCCCAAAAATCAAGGGGTCTGTGGGGCTGTGACTGAGCGCGAAGGCCGGCCTCAAAGTGACCAGGGTGAAGTTAAGGAGTGACAGCCCAGGTGATGGCGATAGCGGCAGGGTGGCCGGATGTTAGGGTATTGGGCTCCCCAGTACCTTATGCTCTGCTGCTGATGCTGACTCCCGCCAGTCACGACTCTGCTCCCTGGATGCTGGGACTTCCTCTGCTTATAGCTGCACCGGCGGTCTACACCTAACAGCGGCGGCTCCTTTGATCTCCGTCTCCCGGTCTGGGCCGCACTCAGCCTTCCTCTCTCTCTCCAGGCAGGGGCTCTCCCGAGCACGCTTCCAGCTGCATGCGGGTCCCGGCTCCGGCACTTCACGCTGTTCCTCTTCTCCCTCACACGCACATGTGAGTCCTCCACTTCCTGACTCTGCTCACATGCGCCCTCCAGGGATGACCCCTGAACTCCCCTCTTTGCACCGCTGGGGCAGCCAATAAGGGCCATGACAGGCTCCTTTCATGTGAAAGGGAGCTGAGGCACCATCTGGGTCTTTTGCTTAACCCCTTCCTGTCCCAGTCAAACAGTGCTGGCTATACTTTTAGTAGGGGCACCACTGCAGTGGGGTGCCACACAATAAGTACCCCCTACCATACAGAGATATGAGCCGTGGCATACTCTGCACCACCCTATTTATGGCTCTGCATTAATATACGTGTGAATACTGTAAGTACAGTACATTACTTGTAAATGCTTGAAGCAAGATATGAACAGATGGGTTTATTATGTTTGAGTGTTTTTGCCTTTGTATCCATTAATTGCATAATTAAGAAATGTTATGTCACACTCCTGAGATTGAAAGAAATTGATCACTCACCTTCTAAAATGATCAATGTATTTTGGTAAACTGTGTTCTTCTGTCATTTTCCTATTCTTTTATCAAGTGTAATTGTCTGAACTGGATTAACGCGTTTTTAAATAACCTGTCAAATGAGTGACAATAAGATGATTTGCAAAATATAGTTTTACTTTTTTTTTTTGTGATTAATCAGAATTTAAACTTCCCAACACTAATGGCCTTCATGCTATCTGTCAAAGGCTGTAGCCTACTGTCATCGTACAGAGATTTGCCAGATTTCTCCAGGGTGAGCTT
The DNA here is from genome assembly GCF_055691185.1 of Crinia signifera. Taxonomy (NCBI): domain Eukaryota; kingdom Metazoa; phylum Chordata; class Amphibia; order Anura; family Myobatrachidae; genus Crinia; species Crinia signifera. The sequence goes on along the minus strand of NC_139227.1, from coordinate 9,548,573 downwards.
CCACCTGTAGTATCATAGCTGTTCATGCACCAACTGTTTATTTACTTAATTTATTACCAGTTATTTATATAGCACACACGTATTCCGCAGCGCTGTACAGAGACTATATGAACATTCACATCAGTCCCTGCCCCAGTGCAATTTACAATCTATATTCCCTACCACATGTACACGCACACACAGACATTCTAGGGTTAATTTTTTTGGGAGCCAATTAACCTATCAGTATATTTTTGGATTGTGGGAGGAAACCGGAGTACCCGGCGGAAACCCACGCAAGCACAGGGAGAATATAGAAACTCCACACCGTTAAGTTGGTGGGGATAGAACCCATGACCTCAGTGCTGTGAGGCAGTAAGGCTAACCATTACACCATCCGTACTGCCCCGTATATATAACACATGGTGGGGATAGAACCCATGACCTCAGTGCTGTGAGGCAGTAATGCTAAAGATCACACCATCCATACTGCCCTAAACTGTTCTTCCATTCATTCCATTATGGCCATCTTAATGGAGCACAATATATTAAATTAAATATGCTGATTTTACCTAAATATAACATTTTTCGGTACTTGTGAGTTATCCGGGCGTCCGATTTGTAAATCGGGTCGGATCGGGACATCGCATCGCATCGCATGCGACCATCGGATGCGATGCGATGCGATGCGATGACCCGATTTTTCCATAGGAATCAATGTTAAAATGGACTGAGTCCATTTTAACATGGAATTCAATGGGAAAAAGGGTCCTTTTCATACCCCTACTATCCAAGTGGGCATGGAGTTGGATATAAACCTGTGGCGAGCGTAGCGAGCCACCGAGCCCGAAGCGTGGCGAGCGTAGCGAGCCCCGCGAGGGGACACGGAATACCGTCCCCTCGCGGGGCTCGCTTCGCTCGCCACGCTTCGGGCTCGGTGGCTCGCTACGCTCGCCACAGGTTTATATCCAACTCCATGCCCACTTGGATAGTAGGGGTATGAAAAGGACCCCTTTTTCCATAGGAATCATTTTAACATTGATTCCTATGGAAAAATCGGGTCATCGCATCCGATGATCGCATGCGATGCGATGCGATGCGATGCGATATCGCATCGCATCGCATCTGATTGTATGCCTTAACTTAAGGCATACAATCAAAAAATCGGACGCCCAGATAACTCACAAGTACCCATTTTTCTATTGAAATATTTGCAGTAAAGTTTTTTTTTTTTATATATATATTTGTATTATTTATTTTTTGACAATTGGAACTGGAAGCTGAAGCTAAACTGGCCGACTCCAGATCCTTCGAGCATATGTAAGGTGGGTCATTAAAAGAGATGTGCAGGAACCCCAATGTTTTGGATTTTATCCAAAATAATAAACATGTTTTGGTTTTGGCAAAAACAATGTTGGGTTCAGATTCAGCTTTTGGTTTGGTTAAAAATGTGTTAAAAATATTAAATATAAAAAAATTTATATTAAATATAAAAAAAAGATTGATAACATTTGATCAATATCGATAAAAAAAAATCATTTAATTTTTGTAATTCAAATTTAAAATCCAAATTCCCAAACCATGGGAATATACGACCGGGACTCGACTCGGATTGGATCTCTTCAGGAGGTCGAAAACTAATTTTAGATACAAAAAATTCTGGTAGATTCAGATTTCTGGGGAAAATAATTGCACATGTCTCCCAACCAATCAAAATCAACTTCTTATTTTTTTTAGCACCATCTAGAATATAATAGATATAATCTGATTGGTTGCCCATAGCAACATCCTATCTGAAATGGAACATGGTTTTCATAATAGGTAGTTATACAGCACATGGTCTCCAAAATAGAAATACATTTCGGTTATTACAATAAATATGATAGTAGAATATAGCTTTAATCTCTCAACAACGGCAGTTAAATGCATCTGGAGATGCAGCCAGCTGAATAACCCCATCTGCATCAGACATAGGTCAGGCATACAAATGTGCATACTTACACTATAGCATAGAGATGTGACTTGACAGTAGGACCGATTCAGATGTGCTTGGAGTTGCTATATCTGCTGCATCTGACCTAGTATAAGTAGATACACCCTGCTTGTAAGTTGTATTAGTGACCGGGATGCAGCACCGAATCACCTGCGACAACACCAACTGGTTGGGTGAACCATGGGGTTGTGTTAGCCGACAAGATCCAACAAATAGGCCAGGACACCCCTGTTTTCCAATGGAGAATCCGGATTTGCCATTCCCAGAAGGCGACACACCTACATTTTGGGAAACTGCAGCTAGCACCACCCTCTTCCAGCCTCGGAATATCAGCAGATTGTCAATCACTAACAGTCTGCAGCTATAGAGCAACCAACACTGCAGGCTCATACTGCACATGCTCAGTACGGGCATGGTGCCTGCCGATTTAAACACAAAGGTTGTATTAACTGATACATAATATGGAGTAGCCCGGTTAGTGTAATTGCTAGAATTACTAAATCACAGCATTGAGGTCTCAAGTTGGATTTCCACTTTCGATGTGTGAAGTTTGTATGTTCTCTGCACATGTGTATGCGATCCCCCCCAGTGGAAGAATAGCTGCCAAAATCACCATAAAAATGGTGCGGCGGCCATTTTTTTTAGCAATATGTACTTCCGCAGTGTATTCTGAGCGCTATAGTGCTCAGACTGCTCAACACTGGCAGCAGCACCAATGTGAAAATTGCCAGAAAAATAGCCATTGCGCCATTTTTCTGGAGATATGCGCATGCGGAGAATGCTCTAGTTCTCAGACCCTACTACACACTGCGCTGCTCCTGGCAGAGAAATTAATAATAATTTAGCCATAGCAGTAATTATTAAAGGGCTTTCGGGGGATTACGGCAAAAGAAGTGAGGATTTTGAACTGCACCCACCTGTGAGCTCCAAGTCTGTTATCCGCTTACAGTACATCAAACAATATGGCCGCTTCAGATAAATGTGGCTATTTATATGTAAATATTTACAACAAACATCTCAGTAAATTTCTTGGTTGTTTTCTAATCCATAAAATGTATTGAAAGGAAAGAATTAACAAGGCATTTATATACTTGAGCTTTGTAATGTTCTATTGCCCTTGTCGATTCTTCATTGTTAAAATATTTATAACTGTCAACTATAAAAAAGTCTGCCATGTTCTGTGGAAAAGGTTTCCAAGTATAATTATGTATCATTTATTCATATGGTGACACTGTCAATGTATTCCGCAGCGTGGGGCAATCTGAGGACAGCGAGGAGAGGTATTATGAAAAGGAAGTCAGCGACGAGGATGCCCTGGGGCCGTGGCACAAAGTTTAGGAGTGGTGAGGTGATCTGATTCATCGGGTGCTAGAGGGGCATGCGAATTATAAAGATGAAGACAGTCACATTCTGCAGTCATAAAACCCAGACACCTTCACAGGAAGAAACAAGAGAAGAAAACATGAAAGAACACTGGAAGTCAAATACGCAAAGAGAAGATGATTGACTGTAAAGAAAGAGGTGTTCGTACATTGTTGCATTCACATGATTGAATAGTCATACTGTAATATACATTATTACTGCAGTAAGCAACCTATATCAGGTTTGGATATCTCCTCTACAGGGCTATAAATTAATAGATTGGTCCAATCTTCTAGAGAACCGTCCAAGGTCTAGGGTATCGGATGTCCTAGGCTAACTTACTTGTAGTAATACCCCTTTTACACCCAAATTCCGGATCTGATCCGGTATTTGGAACACGGTTCCAAGCCAGGTGCCGACCCGCAGTGTAAACCGGGCGGCGCTTAGAGATGGCATCACACCAAGCACCAGGACCGCCGATCATCATGCTGGGGGAAAGCCCAGCACCAAGGTAAGCTGCTGGGCTGCCCCCAGCCACCGTGTACCTCTCCAGCCCCCATCCACAAGGTGAATGGATGCCATACACAGGCATCTATTCACCTCCACCCTGCCTCCGCTACTGTCTGCACAGTACAGCAGACAACAGCGGAGGCTGTGTGCGCCCCCTGTCAAACCTCCATGTTGACCGCAGCGTTGGTTGGGCTTCCCCCATTGCTATAAACGGGAGCCGGGTCGGATGGGGTATAACACAATCAAATTGCCACAGCCTTCTTTAAAACCAGCTTGGGATGGGCAGCTTAATTAACCTTTCGAGGCGGGTGCCAAGGGAGTTTGTCAAAATAGGTATGGAAATTGCCAAGCAAACCTTTTTAATAACCCTTTGAGTGCCAACCAGGGGCGGGCTGGACCGGGGGGCAGGATGCCACATGCCCCCCGTGCCGGTATGTAGTGGCTGGGCCTGGGCCGGCTGTGTGCACTCACATTTCCCTGCTGCTGTCGGGTCCTGCAGCCGCACACAGGCCTCCATGGCGACGGCCCCTCCAAAAATGGCCGCCGGCTTGGAGGAGACAGACACTAGAGGTACTGCTGTACCTCTAGTGTCTGTCAGAGGATGACAGCATGGCCACAACTACCCGGAAGTGCGGCTTCGGGTAGCGCTGGCGCGCTGTTTAAAAGGTACCCCATGGCAACGAGCATTTACCTAGGGCTGCCGAGAGGGGGGGGGTCGGGTTTCAGTTTACCTGCGGAGGCTGCCGGCAGGAGCGTGGGTGGCCCTGCACCAGGCAGGTACAAGGACCTGTTCATGCTGCATGTAGTAAGGGGGCCCTGGAGGAGCTCATGGAGGCTGAGCTCAAGCTGACCCTGCTATGAAACACTGCCTGTACTGTAAGTACATTGTTCTGCCTAGACTTTTACATGGTGTGTATGTGTATATATGTGTGTGTGTGTGTGTATATAAATATATATATAATCTGTAATGAACAAACAGTGCCACTCCACGGGTTAAAGCAGGTAAATATATGTTTATTGGGCATTACGGTGTGTGGCAATATGTGTAATGGGCATTGCGGTGTTGGCATTATGTGTAATGGGCATTGTTTAATTGGCATTATGTTTAATGGGCATTGTGGTGTTGTCTTTATTTGGAATGGGCATTACTGTGTGTGGCAATATGTGTAATGGGCATATCGGTGTTGGCATTATGTGTAATGGGCATTGTTTAATTGGCATTATGTTTAATGGGCATTGTGGTGTTGTCTTTATTTGGAATGGGCATTATGGTGTCTGGCAATATGTGTAATGGGCATTACGTTTTTGGCATTACGGTGTGTGGCAATATGTGTAATGGGCATATCGGTGTTCTCTCTAGGAACGGCCATCAACCATCGATGATTCAAAATCATCGATCATTTAGGGCCGATGTCAAATACTTTTGCCATCAATGGGGATGAACCAGATGGTTTCCCTACATCAATGGCACAGCAGAACCATTTTTTTTCAAGGTGCACAGACCATAGCCCCACCCCTAATAACTCTAAATCCATGCCCCCACATTCTGATTGGCCCATGGGCCAGTCAGTCAAAAAAAAATGGATGACCATCGATAGCTAAAACCATCGATGGTTATCCATCACATAATTGGTTACCGTCGATGACTGGTTGCAGTATCAACATCGATGGCAAACATCATTGGTGGCCGCACTGATGACCATGCCTAATCCTGTCTGGTGCCCTACCCACTACAATGTATAAAAATAATCAAATTGTTAGATTTCACATTCCAATGTAGATTGAATTGTAACGAAGATACGGCCTCTAATTAAAAAAAAAAAGTTCCGCCAAAGATAATATCTTCAAATGAAAACATTTAAGCCAAGAACATATGCAACTTCTTTACCTCTTCTTGGCTGCCTACAGTTAAAAATATATTAGTGTCTACAACTTTCTTCAGTCTTCTCCCTTTCGGGGGTTAGAGTGCACATTCTTTCGCTGAGCTGAAAATAGAAAATGTGATATTAAAGTGAACCTTTGACTTTTATTGAATCCTGATGTGCAGGGAGAATCCTCGTTTTCTCAGGGTGAGTGCAATATTCTACACATAAAATGTTATTTTCAGGTTTTTTTACAAAAAGATCAGACCAACAGAAAGCGAGCATACAATTAAACATGTCTGTCTCTTATTTTTTACTTTTTTTGTTCCTTTGATTGCAGCTAAAGTGTATTCCAACAGATTTTATGACAAGAAACTTTGTTTAAAAGTGAAATAGACATTCTATAATAATAATAATAAAAAAAGACAACGGTTATTCCGTGTGATTTTTCTAAAAGTTTTCCTGCATACACTAAAACACTGACTTTATTAATCATATATATTGGCCCTTATTCAGATCTGATCACAGTACAAATTTGTTCTCAAAATCGGGCAAAACCATGTGAACTGCAGGTGGGGCAGATGTAACGTGCAGAGAGAGTTAGATTTGGGTGAGTTATTTTGTTTCTGTGCAGGGTAAATACTGGCTGCAATATTTTTACACTGCAATTTAGATTTCAGTTTCAACACACCCCACCCAAATCTAACTCTCTCTGCACATGTTACATCTGTCCCACCTGCAGTGCACATGGGCCCTTATTCTGGTTGGTGCGGATATGTCCGCGTGCGTTCGTGCCGCCGATGTTTTGTGTCTGCGCATGTGCAGAGGCGTCTCTGCGCATGTGCGAGCGGGACGCACGGCCACATTCCGCATGAAATGTGTACACTACGAACAGGGGGTGGAGAGGGGTGTGAAGGGCTGTGTGGGCTCATTAACATATGCATACGCCCCGCGTTTCATGGGCGTTCCCATGCAAACGCTGGGCGTACGTATGGTAATGCGGTCGTGACGCACGTGTAGGCGGCGGACATATGACATCGCCGGATGTCAGCTGCCCGCCCAGATCCCTGCTTTTACTCGGAGAAATGCCCGTGTGGTCTGAGGTTGCGGGAGCTGCCTGGCCACTCGGTCCTGCATTCGATGGTCTGCGACCATCGAATGATGGGGGAGGTTCCCTGAGATGGAGGAGATGTATTCATGAGAAATACACGTGCGGTCCATTCGGACAGCTTCTTACCGCGTACGGACGGAGTTGGCGATCCGTATGGAAGGCGGGGTTTAGGACGCACGGTGCTGGCCGCATATTCGGATCCGGCCGCACCGATCAGAAAAAGGGCCATGGTTTTGCCCATTTTGAGAGCAAATTTGTACTGCGATCAGATCTGAATAAGGACCCTTATTTCTCGAAGGTGATTATTGGGGCCGTTCCATTTTTCTCTCTTCATACTTAACCAAAATCAATAAATGAGGTACAATTTTAAAGATTCATTTATCCACTTCTGAGAAATTGTTAATTTATAATTGCGCATTGTATTGTTTGTTTACAAGTCGAAGTTAAAAATTGCCTTTTGGCCACCTAGTGGTCAATCATTACGGATGAGCGGTTGAGTTTATACAAAAAAGGAACACAACTCTGTCCTGACTCGGATTACTTCTTGGTGATCTGAGTGGACGGAGGGGCCACTCAGACCTGCTCGCTCAGGTCTCAATTCATCATCATCTCCGATGGTGGACGTTAATTTCCATGTGTAGACCCCAGCAGCTAGCACATTTGGCATAACTTTTATTTGCCGGGGGGCTTGCTACCTGATTGACGGTGGGAGCGTCCATAGAAATGTTGGGCGGAGCCCAGCAAATGCAGACTTGCCCCTACCTGCTTGGGATGGGCTGATCACATCATATGGTGTCAGGGCCCGCCCCCAAATCGCAGAAGACCGTTCATCTGAAAAGTAAGTCCTAGCTTACGCTCAGCTGTGGGCAGAGGAAACATTTGATGGCGAGTAAACATCGAATGAGAACAAATCTGTCTTGCAATCACGTTTTAATTAGGCCCTTTCATACAATCCAAAATCACAACATATTGCCCCATAAATGCGCCACTGTTTCCGCCATCTTACTTCTGCGGCTATGCCATGCCACAGATCTATGATAATTGACAGCTCGTACAGTATTCTGCCGCTGGGATTTTCAAGGCTGCTGATTGGTGTCCCAGTACATACTGAGGCGGCAGCAACATTTGCAAATCACCACGCAGCTGCTACATACACAATAACAGCTGCAAATGTACCTGAATCAGACCCTGTGTTTCCTACAAAGAAATTACTGAGGGTAACCTAGTCAGTAGTCCGTTCATCTACATTATGTTTTGGGATTTTGGGAACTGACAACCTACATAGAGTTAACCCCATGATTCCAGCCCTGTGATAAGTGTCTGTATTGAAGCCCAAGATTCTTCGGATCATCTCAGCCTACTAATGGTGATAATCGTTACCTAAATGCTTAAGTTCGAAGTAAGACAAAGTACCAGTAGGTCTGTTTGCTTTAAGGGAATAGGTGTGCTATAAACAGTGGTGTAACTAGGTGCCACGGTGCCCAGAGCAAGGGCATGTCTCGTGCATCCCACCCCCGATTTGTAGAACAATATACCACACACCGTAACGCCCATTGAACATTTTATCGAACTTTGTAATGCCAATTACACATAAGGCCATACATGATGCCCATTACATACTATATAACACACCGTAATGCCCATCACATACTATATAACAAACCGTAATGCCCATTACATACTATATAACAAACCATAATGCCCATTACATACTATATAACACACTGTAATGCCCATTACATACTATATAACACACTGTAATGCCCATTACATGTTATATAACACACCGTAATGTCCATTGCATACTATATAATACACCGTAATGCCCATTACATACTATATAACACACCGTAATGCCCATTACATACTATATAACACACCGTAATGCCCATTACATACTATATAACACACCGTAATGCCCATTACATACTATATAACACACAGTAATGCCCATTACATACTATATAACACACCGTAATGCCCATTACATACTATATAACACACCGTAATGCCCATTACATACTTGCCCATTACATACTATATAACACACCGTAATGCCCATTACATACTATATAACACACCGTAATGACCATTACACATTTGACACATAAGTGCCACTTACCTACATGCTCATTGCTAGGAACTTCATGCTCAATGCCAAAGCGATGCAATGCGTGCTCCCAGTGGGCATTGCATCGTACAGTACAAAAAATATGTGCTTCACATTTTTATACTGCCCTCGGATCGCATCGCATCACAAATCGCATGCAAAACACATGCGTTGCGATGCGATCCAGCCCATAACGGGTGCAATCATCGCATCGTATATGGACACCTTAAGTATTAAAAGCAGAGTCTAGAGAGCACCAATGTGTATTTCACCATTTGTAGATACTGACAGTGGGCATCTCCGCCCTAGCACATAGGCAGACATGGATGAATACCAGTGCAGTGTTGCGTCATCTGCATGTATGACACATGGGTGACTGCCAAAAGGTCCACTGTTGAATCAGCTCCCATGTTTCACATACAACTATAAAGGCCCCTATGCACTATGGGATTTGGGCCCGATTTCACCTGATTCCGGTGGATCAGGCTGTAAAATTGTCCAAAATCGCATGTGTATGACATCCAATCCTATCCGATGCAGGGTCTTGTGCGCATCAGATTAGAATTGGAGATGACACATCTTATGTGCCGCCATCAGCGGCACATCGTGGGTGCATTTGAATGCACCCACGATGTATCGTATTTGATGTGGGTGGACTGCAAGAGCTTGGTGGGGGGACACCAGGATCCGGGAGGTAGGCGAGTTTCTTTAAAAAAAATATGCAAATTAATAGGCAGACGCTGATTGGCTGAGGGAGCTGTCTCTGCCAATCAGTTTCTGCCCATTCATTTGTATGGGCTTTTTTTTATTCTGCTGCGGTCTGGGTTCTCCACTCATCGCCCGGCTCACGGTGTCCCCCCACCTGGCTCCCAGCTCCTTCCGCATGGCTCTAGGTGTCCCCCACCTTGCTCTCAGCTCCCTCCGCCCGGCTGCCGGCTCCCGCCGCCTGGCTCTAGGTGTCCCCCCACCTGGCTCCCAGCTCCCTCAGCATAGCTGTAGGTGTCCCCCACCTGGCTCCCAGCTCCCACCGCCCGGCTCCCTCCGCCCGGCTCTAGGTGTCCCCCACCTGGCTCCCAGCTCCTTCCGCATGGCTCTAGGTGTCCCCCACCTGGCTCCCAGCTCCCTCCGCCCGGCTCCCTCCGCCCAGCTCTAGGTGTCCCCCACCTGGCTCCCAGCTCCCTCTGCCCGGCTCCCGGCTCCATCTGCCCGGCTCTAGGTGTCCCTCCACCTGGCTGCTGACTCCCGCCACCTGCAGCTCCCTGGGAGCTGCATGTGATAAATCACATGCAATATATTGCATGCAAAAATTGGCGCATCAAGTACTTAATCGTATGTCAGCCCTCCCGGGGAGCTGCCAGGGAAATCAGGAGTGCTAGCATTGTGATTGACAGAAGATAAATGGAGTTTTGCTGGAAAAAGGGGCATTGTTTCTCTGAATGTTTGTTTTCCAGTCTCATTTCAGCGACTTTTAACTGTAACTTTTTCTATTTTATTTTATCATCAAATGACCTTTAGTTATTTCTCTCATTTTATCAAATATCACATAATGGAAAAAAGAAGAATATTGTTGTGTAACTTCAGCGTGCCAGCAATCTCTATTATGCTACTGAACGGACAGGAGATGGCGTTCGGAAATTAAAACGTAAGAAAGGTCTTATCTGCGGAGCCGGTGTCTGGCTCAGGTGGTTTACAGCCTGAACCATACAACAGTGTTATTAAATTTGTTGTAATTGTGATTCATTGGGGAGAAAGTGAGAGTGATATCTTAAACTAACAGGCCCAATATACTGTATTAAGTGGTTTTGTGCAGCACAATGTGCTCAATTAGATAGTGTTTCCGCACAGATGGTTTTACTTGCTCTCATTTATTTAGAAAGATGTTATGATTTTTTTTCTTAATTACTGTTGTTTTTTCGCCACTGTTGACCTGGACATTATCCTGTGACTACAGTTTTTTTTTTTTGCTGGTAACTATTATTTATAGCTTCTCCTGGTTATATATCTTCACCTGGTGCATAATCCTTCATAGGAAGGTTCACTGTACGTTCTTTAGGAGAACCTCAAAATATCAATATAATCATCACTTGTGGAACATGGGGCTAAAGCGTCACTACTAGCCCTTTCAGACTGCAAAAGCTGGGTCGGCCCCGGGCTTGAACACAGATCAGACCCAGGTCCGACCTGGTATATGCAAAAGGGATTGGATTGATAACAAGCGCTTTTAGATTAGCAGCTGGTAACTTTCCCCAGAGACCATCCACACTCTGGAAATATAGACACTCCAAAAAGCCTGGGTCAGTGCCGTCTTTCCCATTGGGCATAATGGGCAGTTGCCCTGGGGCCCAAGTGTTCTAGGGGCCCATCCCAATTGGAAAGACGGCACTGGGGAGAGTGGCTGGAAGGACGTGGCTGGTGGCAGACGAGCCAGGGAGCAGGTGAGGACAGTACGGGCTGTAGTTACCCTATACACCCGCCCAGCAGTGTGCAGACATATCTCTCTTGGGAGCTGCAGTGGCGGGTGGTGGGCAGCGCTACAGCGGGGAGAAGGGTCAGCGCCGCAGCAAGGATCGGGGCAGTGCTGGCGGCTCGGAGCTTGTAGTAGTCCGCAGTGTCCGGGAAGCGATGAGTGAGTGAGCATCGGACACATCAAACACTGCTCTCACAGCCAATCAGCAGCTGGCCTATCTTTTTGAATGATCAAATTCTGCCGCCATTGTCCGCAGTGTCCGATGCTTACTCACTCAGCGCTTCCCGGACACTGCAGTCTGCAGACTACTACAACCTCCCAGCCGCCGCTGCCCGGACCCTTGCTGCGGCGCTGACCGGATCGGAGTGTCCTCACTGCTGCCCGGACTGCCTGGACCCCACGCTGCAAAGGTACCACCTGCCTGCCCCTATATCCATCCCGGACTTGCGGGGGAAGGGGGGGGGGGTACTGAATTTTTTGCCATGGGGCCCAATTAATTTTTTGCCCAGGGGCCCAATATAATGTTAAGACGGCCCTTATTGACCTGGGATCTTCCTGGCTTATTTCAGGGTTGTTGCTTTTCTACTCAACCCGGGTCACCCATGTTAAAACCAGTGTGATGTAATTTTTAAACTACTTCATTGGTCTTTGAGGTCTGAACAAAGGAGGGGGCTGGGGACTGCTTGTAGTGCAGCAATCATGGTCGACAGAGCATGTCACTCCATGTTTTCTTCATCACTCCAGTTTGGCAAGCATCTCAAGTTGCTTTCTGCATTCCGCCCACTGTTACTGATGATGCGCGTGTCATTGGCAACATCCTCCATTTTATTTGTCTGTACATGCAGGACAACGGAGGCGCACGAAAATCGTGTCCCCCTCCCGGATATTGCATCCTCCCCCCCGCGGCAACATTAATATCCTGTGATTTGCTATTTGTCATGAGGAGGGGCTAAATATGAAAATTGCACCATTTAGTCCCGCCCCCTCCCAACAGTTGGGTGGTATGAAGTGATACAGTGGCTGGAGATAACAAACCAGCCAATCCAGCCTTTAACATTACATTTAGGTGTTGATTGGCTGGTGTATTATCACTTCACCAGACTTAATACATCTAGATAAAGAACAGACCATGAACACAAATACTGTCATGCTGTGTTGTGTAGTTTCCCAATAGCAGGAGAACCATAGATTGGCCAGATCTTCCCTGTAGGGCCACATCAGCTCTTTAGAGCTTTCATGATAAGTTATAGGTTCTATATACAGTATTCTGCTTGCACTGAGGATGTTACATAACGGTGCCCAGTGTCAAGGCACGCTGTGAAATATTTAGCATGGGTTATTGGATACATATATTAGTTTTCTGTCTGTAGTAGTGACTTCTTCTATAGGATGCCTCTGTGGAATCACTTCATATGTCTCAGCCTAATAGGATTTTCATTTACTACCTGCTCTCTGGCATCCCTCTGTTTATATTACCCTACTGTGGTCAAAATGAACCACACAGTGTTAACAAGTGTACTAAAACATGAATGCAATACAGAAGCAAGCAAGTGCGGATCGCAATAACAATCGGGATGCGGTCATTTGGTCTACAGTATGATGGTAGACAGTCATTAGGTTGACATGGTAAAAGGTCGACATGGGTCTAGGTCGACATAGGAAAAGAACGACATGGTCCTAGGTCGACAGGTCATTAGTTCGACAGGTCGTTAGTTCGACAGGTCATTAGTTCGACAGTGTCTAGGTCGACAGTTAAAAGGTCGACATGGTTTTCTTTAACAGTTTTTTGAGCCGACATGTGCCGACAGGCGGTATTTCATGCCCTACCATCCACTAGGGCGTGGTGGGAGAATATAATAGTGTGCCGAGCGTAGCAAGGCACCGTGCCCGTCACACTGCGAACGATGCAAGGGGATGCAGTGCACTTTAATCTGTGTCCATGTCGACTGTGTTGGCAATCAGGTAAAAAAACAGTGAAAAACCCCATGTCGACCTTTTCACTGTCGACCTAGACATTGTCGAACTAACGACCTGTCGAACAATGACCTTTTGACCTAGAACCATGTCAAACTTTTCCAATGTCGACCTATACCCATGTCAACCTTTTCCCATGTCGACCTAATGGTGTCGACCTAATGACTGTCGACCATCATGCTGTAGACCAAATGATCCCAACCCATAACAATCTATGGCCTTTTATTGTTCTAGTGCAATTTAGACTTGAAAGGCAAATACTCAGAAGTGGGAATAGAAATGAGAGGCATCTGACTCCACGTCGCCCTCTCCTGGTGACCACTAATGACTATCTGATGACAGAATCTCGATGCATACACAACACTGTACACGCCGATTGGTTGCTGTTGGCAGAGGCATAACTAGGGTTTTTGGTGCCCTGGGCAAGATGAAAAACAGTAACACCCCCCCCTCCCCCCCCCCCAATGATTTTATAAGTTGCCGTCCCCCCAGGTGACGCTGCTGTATAATGAGCCTCCACCCATGCCGCACACACATGCACATTCCCTCATCCACAAAGTTGCTTACAACCAGTGACCTAACACTGGGCGGGGTGAGCGGGGCACGTGCACATTTTCTCCCTTCATTGCTCCCGGCCTCGTGGTACTAAGTGATGTGCATCCAAGCTGTAATAGCAGCAATGCTGTACTAGAAGCCTTGTTGTCATGGTGATATTGGTGGCAAGCTATAACCATACAGTACATAAACACAAGAAATGACAATGTTATCTTGTGGTGTTAATATGCCCAAGTGAGACAAGTGATGAGTAATATTAACTTTTTTAAAGAAGAAACACTTAAAAAAAACTCCATCAATTTTGTTGAAAAGTTCACTCATTTACAAAATAAATGGTACTTCAGTGCCCCTTCATTATTAGGAGGCCTGAAAGTAAAGCTTCATTAGTAGAGCAACCCCCCAAAAGCAAGGCGCCAAAGCCATTCAAAAAAGGGAGGTGCACATTCACATAATGGGCCTTATTCCAGGGTTGCCGACTTTTAAATGCCCGTCTCCGGGCTTCTCCCGGAGAGGAGACTTTCCTTACCTGATCGGGGGCGGGGCTTGACTGTGACGTCATTAAGCCCCGCCCCCATTATGGGAAATAGTACAAATGACTGTTCTCCATGGAGGGGGCGGGGCTAAAATGACACGATTGGGCCATTTTAACTCCGCCCCCTCGTCTGAGACCCGCGGATTGCGGCATTTACATGCCGCAATTCGGGAATTCCGAGAGGGTCGGCAACCCTGCCTTATTCAGATCTAAGCTCAGTACACATTTGTTTGGAAAATGGGCAAAAACCATGTGCACTGCAGGTGGGGCAGATGTAACAGGTGCAGAGAGAGTTAGATTTGGGTGTTATTTTGTTTCTGTGCAAGGTAAATACTGGCTGCATTATTTTTACACTGCAATTTAGATTTCAGTTTCAACACACCCCACCCAAATCTAACTCTCTCTGCACATGTTACATCTGCCCCACCAGCAGTGCACATGGTTTTGCCCAAACAAATGTGTACTGAGCTCAGATCTGAATAAGGCCCAATATACAATTTGAGCCCCAAATATCGGAACAGGGCCGAATTCTGCCCGGTTCGATTAAATCAGAATCGCCCCCAAATGTGCCTTGCAATCCAAACTGAATTACCCCCTAATTTTGGATTAAACTTTGCCAAGTAACGACGACATGAAATCCTTGTCAATATTAAGTAGAGAAATGTCATCATTATTAAATAGTATAAAAAATACAATATTTAGTAGCTTTCAGCTGACAAAAGTATATATGTTTTTTTAGCTGCACTGCGCCCCTGGTGTATTATACTGTAGTATCTATTACCAAAGTCACCACAAAAATCTTATTTTTTTTTTTTTTGCATCTCTATTGGGGCGGAGGAGATTAGTCAGAATCATTATCATAATATTGTTGGAGAAGTAATCAGAGGTTGAGCGCTGGCAAACTGCCACTCTCAGGCTGGGTTTAATCCTCCTTCCGCTCACATTCTATTGCCAAGTTTGGGCAATATTATAGGCAATCATTATAATTAGGCGCTGCACAGGAACACGGGGGGTTATTCTAGTTCACTCTTTCTGACAAATTCCTTCTTAGATGGACAAAACCATGTGCACTGCAAGTGGGGCAGATGTTACTTGTGCAGAGAGAATTAGATTTGGGTGGGGTTTTACTTCAAAGTGAGATTTAAATTGCAGTGTAAAAATAAAGCAGTCAGTATTTTCCCTGCACAGAAACAAAATAATTCACCTAAATCTAATTCTCTCTGCACATTTTGCATCTGCCCCACCTGCAGTGCACATGGTTTTGTCCATCTTAGAAGGATTTTGTCAGGAAGAGTGAACTAGAATAAGGCCCAGGGTGTGTTGTGGTGTGGTGTGTTGTGGTGTGGTGTGGCGTGGTGTGGTGTAAAAGGATGCACATGGAAAGACAACACTACCTGTGCTCATGAGAGTGATATTTTGGAAATCTCTCACTGCTCACAAATCCACCATATCTTGTTGCCTTTCCCAGGATTTGAGGCAGACTCATATAATAAAAAAAATTGCATTCTACTGTACTTTAAACCACTGGTGTTAGTTTTGGCTGGGATTTTTATAGGGTGTTTCTGAACCAATTAACTGCATAGCTAGCACTGATCCCCTTTCTCCTATTACCTAATAATGGGCTTGGATCAGAGATGGACGCAATTTCATTTTTCTATGCTGTGGCACGTTTTTATTGCAACTGTGCATGCATATGAATCATAGAGCGCCTGGGTTGTGATCATTTTCCCGCCAAAGTGAGATAGGCAGGGGGCATTTGTGGGAGAAACTGTGACTGGGGTTGTGTCACGCTCCTGGGTTATAAAACAACCTGTTAATATTTGCAGTGCTTGTCTCAGCTGGTGCGGAGGCCTGGACTTGCTGCAGTCATATACCGCAACCTGATGCCACTACACTGGCGCTGCACATCGCTCCGAGCTAGCAGTTTGCACTGGTTCTATATTGCGCTCCCAGTCTGTGCATGAAGGCGCTTTCCTGCAGCATGATGATCAGCGAATCTACTCAGCGTGCTAGTAAACAGATTTCCTTCCAAAACAACAATTTAGGCACAGCCATGTTGGATTCAGTCCCCTGACATCTCTCCACCATTCAGAGAACAGATTCCAGGGGATCAGTATGAAATCCCGTCGGTCGGAATTCTGCCCATGGATCGCCCCCCCCCCCCCCCTTGCGGGCTTGCTGTGCTCGCTACACTTGCTACACTATTTTATTCTCCCTCTACGGGTGTCCACGACACTCATAGAGGGACAAAGTGCTGACATTGCGGCGGTCGGGATTACGGCGTCTGTATTTTCACCTTCGGGATTCTGACTGCCGGGATTTTGACCGCATCCCGCTTCAATGTCATCTGCTATAACCAATTTGCTGCAGTTCAACCCTATAAATTCTGTTTCCTTTCTGGCTCAAATAACCGTTACAAGACCACTTCTGTTGAAGTTAACATGCAACGCTGTGATCTCTGTAACTCAGCAAGATCCAGAGTGTTCCAGCTTCCTTCTCCTAGCCAGATCCTTTCCATGATTTGCTCTGGTTTCTATTACCAGTCTAAAAAAATATATATACACAAACTATATCAGGCGCAGCCAATTAAGTGCTAATTTAAAAAATCACAGCACCAGTTCTATATTTATGCTGCTCCCAAATGAAACAAATTCAATTAAAGACTAAAAAAAAAACACTAAATGACTGAGGAAACCGTCAGTCATTGTGGACGGAGAAACGCGTCAAGCCAGTACAAGTCTGCTATCAGCATTGAATCTACAGCCCCCTGCCTGGTTCATCTCCAATTCTGCATCGACTCCTGAGACCTCCGCTTCATAAGCTGAACGCTGGGAGTGACCTGCGGTGATCCCCACAGCGCTAACATCAGGCCGGTGGGTGTGACGTCCTCCTCTCTCTCCAAACACCTAGAGGACAGCGGGAGATGGGAGAGCAACTGTCTGCTCCCGACGGAGACTCGAATTACAACAGAGCCCCGCCATTGTAGCGGACGAAGATCCCTGTTACAAGTCATAATACCCCGCTGGTGTCACCTCACTTCAAGCGTGGTCTCTGGGAACTATAATAATGGAGTTCTTCGATCAATTGGAGTATAAATAAATCATTTAAGACACTTGAACTGTCATGTTTAAAAACAAACGGAGTCAATCAAATTAATATGGAGAATTGACTTTTTTCAATCAATAAATAAATTAAGGGGACTGTGTTAATAAATTAAAGATAGAAAGCGCTAATATCAAATTTATTGAGACATCAATGCTGAATATCTATTGTTTTGATATACTTTTATATGTATGGTTATGTGTATAATTTTTATATTCTTTTCTATTAAATTGAATGGATCAACACAGTGCGCTCTCTTTATTTTGTGTTTTATTACCAGTCTAGATTTCCAGCCTAGACTGGTTCCAGCCCAGCTTCCAGTATCCAAATCCCAGTCTGGTGTTACGGAAGTGGTTTTTGGTGGGTCCGAAGGAAGGTGTTGAGTACAAGCTGGTTTAGATCTTGAGATTTGTAGCTTTTCAGGTTTGAGGCACTTCCTGTGCATACACTGTAAAGGTACCGGAGACTAGTGCAATAGGTTGACTTAACCCAGGACAGGAGTGTGATATCTAACATGCCAGAGATTTTGGACTTTTGCAGTGCCCGATGTGCAGGTCACAGCCCCGGATCCTCTCACTAGCTTGGTACCTGCATGGTTAGCAGGGAATTAGTAACCGGTTGGTTTGGATAGGTAATTGGTTGAAGAAAAGACTCTGGAACAAGAGATACCACAAGGATTGGGCTTGACTGCTGAAGACCCGGGAATATTGGAGCAGAGAAATATCAGATGGACTGGACAACTGAAGACTGAAAAGAGGAATTACCAGGAAACCTGGATTGTAGAATCATCAGGCAGACTGGACTGGAGAACTTGAGACTGGACCAGATGGACTGGACCAGAGTATTGGAAACTAAAAGCTAAGAATTGTGGAAGCACATTGAAGGTATCTCAGGATCTCTCGTATCATCTGTGTGAAGCGTTGCACTGGTGCCTGGCTTTATGGAAGAAACTCCTTTATACCCCTGGGAGCTGATGATTGGCTGCAGGCTGTTGCTGCATAGTAATTTGGAAATTCTAGTCACCTGACCAAAAACATGGTGGCGTCCATGTGCGATGACCTGCCGGGCACCACAAGCCGGAGGGAAGACATGAGCACCTGCCCACCACTGAACAGCATAGAACAATCAGGTGCCCAGCCACTGGACGAAGGGGGGACTGAGTGGTAGCACACTCCGAATCATCTGGATGGATAGGCGTCCTATCCACTTAACTTCCAGCATTATTGCCAGTTCTAGTCTGGCTTCCAGTATTAGTCAGTTTACAGTCCGGCTTCCACCTTCCAGCATACTATAATTATCGGTTCCAGTTCCCTCCTTTTGCACTATACCAGTTCAGTTCGGTTTCCATCATTTTTCCAGTTCAAGTGCTGCTTCCAGCATTATTCCGGTTCCAATCCAGCCTCCAGCACTAGTCCGGCTCCATTCCCTCCTTTTGCACTATACCAGATCAGTTTGGTTTCCATCATTTTTCCAGTTCCAGTGCTGCTTCCAGCATTATTCCGGTTCCAGTCCAGCCTACTACACTAGTCCAGTTCCATTTCCTCCTTTTGCACTTTTCCAGTTGGGCTTTGAGAATTCTGTTAATTACAGTTCTTTTCCGGATTCCAGTCCTTCTTGGACTCCTTGTATCCCCACCTGCACAATAAAGTGGATGTCTTCGGCACACCTTCAGAGGATTCTCTCTCCAGTCTCTGCTCACTCACTTCGTGAGAAAGAGCAGACTCAGTCCACCTCGCTTCATTCAAGTTCCTAAACCTCTACTTCAATATACCCCACATCACCTTTAAATGTCTTAATTAGTGCTACTGTATAACCCCGTTCTGTTACAGGCACACTCTTCTGTGGTATCAATGAATTTGCCTAATATGCCTAGACAACAAAAAATTAGCCCAATATATATATGTAAACAAATTGTTGGGTATAATATATATAATACAATGTTTTTGGCCACTATTGCCATTAACATGCAGACTTTGAATAAGCTCAGGCCGGCACGATGTGAACCCCTGCTTTTTATAATAATCGCTTCTGTTGTATCTGTGATATGTCATTTTATTTCAACTCTCATTGTATTCTTTTGCCATTTTTCGGCCTTTATCATACACCGTCAGAATATGAAATGCCGTCCTTAGTCTAGGCTGCTGTGAAAGGATTCCTTTCACCCTTCAAAAGCTCACTGTAGCATAATAGGAATCCGTGGCAATGTGTCTCTTTAAACGGCAATGCAAATGCTTCAGCCTGGGTGAAATGTCTTCATAGGGCCTGTGACAGATGACTCTATGATGTCTCCTCTGCCAACATGCATTCCTACCAGGGATGCCAATCCCTAGTAGGAATACGTAGTGGATGGTACGGTATGAACTAGCAAAAGCCATAGTGGATGGTAGGGTATGAAATACCGCCTGTCGGCACATGTCGGCTCAAAAATGTTGATAAAAAATGCATGTCGACCATTTTCATGCCGACCTTTTGACCATATCAACATTTTGACCCTGTCGACCTTTTGACTGTCGATATTTTGACCCTGTTGACCTTTTAATTGTTGACCTTTGAACCCTTTCGACCTTTTGACTGTCGACCAATCTAATATGAGTCTGGATCCCATCTTACAGCATATCCACATAAACCTGAAAATGTCCATACTGATGGAGCCGGCCTCCCTCTTGCTGGTGAATCGCGAGATTGTCTCCGCTGGTGATCCGCCAGCGGCGAGGCGCTCCATCTGACTGAGATGCGTGTGCGTCTCACATGCACGCGCGTCTGAGTTACCGAGCGGCGGACCAACGGGAACCCTGTCCGTCTCCGCTTCAGGGAGACGGACAGGGTTAGGTGGGAGAGCGGGGAGGCGGTGGGGACCCCGGGTGACCAGCCGTCGGAAGGGGACGCGCATACATCTCGTGCGCGCCCGTACCCTTTCGCAGATCAGGTGGCGGCTGGCGGGGGATGGCGGCTGGCGATTCTTCCGCCATCACCTGCAAGAGCGAGGCCCGCTCCATCTGTACCAAATAAAACCAATAGAACAGCTTAAGCGATTTTCACACTCGCCAACCACTTGCTGGGCATACCCTGCTCGCGGTGGGTGGCTGAGGTCACATGACATCAGGGCCCGCCCCGAATTCGGCCATCTCTGGCCATAATAAAAGTCATTCTAGAATGACGTTTATTAGCCAATGGGAGAAGAATCAGCTTTTTCGTCCGTGCAGCCGCATGCGAGGGGATGTGTTAGTGTACTCATCCCCTCGCATGCTAGTGAGGGCCGGGCGTTTGGTGGGGCCCTGGGTGGCGTTTATCTGTTCGATAGGCTGTGAACATATCCTATCTACCTGGTTTTCCCTTTAAATTTACGACTGAAATCACCAGTGCTGAAATTCCCTTATTAGAAATTAAATAGTATGCCCAATCGTACATACACCTACCCCCAGACACGCACGCCATACCTCTAAACTGCCCCGATTTTCGCAGGACATTCACATTTTTGTCCTGCGTCTCACCCGGGGTGTGTGTGATTGGGGTGGGGGCAGTTGGGAGACCTCCTTATTACTTGATGCTCTGTTCAGCAGAGCAGCAGTGAATATACACTGTGCACATATTCACTGCGTCTATTCAGTGAAAAAAAAGGGGCCCTGAGAGCTGTTGGCTATGCCCCCCTTAACGGGGATGTGGCCTAATGGGAAGCACCACAATAATAGGTCATGCATTCCCCCCCCGCCACCAGTGAGGCCACACCCCCTATTTTATGGCGTGCGCCTTGGTTGCACGCAGCTGTCCTTCCTCCACTGCCACCAATGTTAGGAGGAATGCACACACACACACACACACACACACACACACCATCCTTTCCTTGTCTTCAGACTAAACCTACAGTATGACTGACTGTATCGGGTGTGGTATGACCTCCCATAGTTGGGATTCTGACAGTCATTAGAATGATGTCTGAATCCTGACTGCCAGGACAATGACAGGGGGCAAGTGCTACTAAGCCCCTTGTGGGCTCGCTGTGCTTGCCACACTGAGGGCTAATTAGCCTGCTGCACTCGCCACAGGTTCTATTCTCTCTCTATGGGGGTCGTAGACCCCAACGAGGGAGAATAGCCCCTGTAAGTTGGGATCCCAACTGTTTTGCTTTTAACAGTTGCGGGTTCCGACGTCGGTCTACCGTCAGAATTCCGACTGTTGGGAGGCCATCTGTCACCTGACTGTATCATATCAGCTGGAACCCCTGGTGAACTACAACTCCCAACAGTCTTGGACAGTTCCCTGTTCCCAGCGAAGATTGAAGACTGGCACCAGGGCTTAAAGTGGTCCTGGAGAGGTGGTGGAACTTTGTACCCCTAACTATGACACCCCTCCCCACATTAGGCAGAGCCTAGAAAGTGCCAGGAAATTTGTGCCCTACCACCCATAATGGGGTAATGGTCCCACAACACATGGTAGCACAATCGTATACGCACTAAACCACATGTAGTGCCCTTGATTCATATCAAACCACACAGTAATGCCCACAGTTGTTCATCTTAACTTTACATTACATACACCGAAGAAGAAGCCGCTGGGACAAGCTTTTTTGTTGGAATTACTTTTCAGGGCTGTGGTAGTGGTGGAACTCAGTTCCCCCTACCATTAGAGGTGGTGGAACTCAGTTCCACCCCGTGCCCCCTGACCCCGTAACCCCTGACTGGCACCAGCTGGTGCTTGCCTTTTCCATTCAAGGAGCTCCAGAATATATATATATATATATATAAAAAAAAACAGGCTGCAACAATATTTTTCATTCCTTTATACCAATCATTTGAATGATGAGAACTTTGCTATCCTCAGAGAGTAATGTTAAGTAATTCTAATTCTCGGCGTAGCCCTCATTAAATTAGCATGTCTTATAAGCAGCGGAAATGACAGTTTAACCCTTTAACGGCAGACTATAATCCAGGCAACTGCTGCGCTGAGGGAGTTGCACAGACAATACCTCTTTAATGCGCTTACAATTTGGCAGGCGGTTTGCTAACACTAATTTCCTTCTTCAGAAAACAAATACCAGTGAAACAGAGAAGTCGACGCTCCCCAGCAAGGATCTAACCTGATGAAGTGCTGATAATTGCTCTGGTCTCATTTGAGGCAGATGGTCCAGCAGACTAATGTATGAGATGTAATGGCACAGACTTTGAACAATAAGACACGACAGAGCATCTGTTATGTGGAGCTACTGCGGCACCAGTAATAATTAATGGGAATGAAACACTATTTATAGAAAAACCGACAATAACAAAATAAAGAGGCGACAAGGCCGCCGCGCTGTAATCCTTAATGGCTGTATGTTTGCCGAGGTAAGTTCCCATTTACTGTTAACTTGTTGGAGTAATGAAAACAGCATTGACCTTTTGGTGGAACTGTATCCATAATCCTGACGCCCAACTTTATATAAAAGAGCTATCGACAACATTTCTTATGCAATTTAAAGGTTTTGGATTCCTACAGGTATGTACCACAATTTCCTTTCAGTTAGCCTATTATACCTGTCACCCGCAGGGCCAGACTAAGCCTTGGGGTGCCCGGGGTACTTCAGTCAGTGGAAGGTGGTGTAAGTGGTGGTGGGTTCTATTAGATTATGCATATCACCCAACATGACCCATTCCAGTTCCAGTGCATGAAACCTGCACTGCTGCTCGAATTCTGACTACCTGGTCCTGCTGCTGCATAAGAGGGACAGCTAATGATGTCAGTGCACCCCAGCCGGGGGAGGGGGGGGGGGCCTTGGCAAAGGGGGCTCAGTGTACATTATGCTGTGCGTCCCTCCCTTAATCTGGCTATTTCAACTGCAATGGCAGCTCCTACCTCTGCGGTGGAGGGGGCTGCCGCGATACACCTGGCACTCCCGGCAAAGAGGAGAGGGCTCGGCTGAGGAGGCTGCGCAGTTAAATAAAAAACTTGCTACCATAACACATACATTCACTGTATAAAAAACAAAGTATAGTCTATGAGTGAGCAGCAACGTAAGCACCAATCAGTATCAGGGAAACATTCACAGATAGCCAGCGCTGGTGATCTCATTATCATCCATTATATGCACCTGTCTTTTTCCAAGTTGCACAGCTGTGCAAGGTGCATCCGAATAAAATGTACTAAATGATTGGGGGGTGCGCCAATAAAATGTTTTAAGAGCATGAAATGGCAATGGCGGCGGGGAGCTCCATATCCACGGGGCGCGTGAGCGTCTTGTGCGCGCCCCCTGGTGATGGCTGGTGGGGGGCTGGCGATGGAAGAGCCAGCCCCTGCAAGAACAAGCGGCGCTCCATCTGTAACTAGCTAATGAGAGTCTGGGGGCGGGATTATACAGAAAGGAATACTGAAGCTGTGTATTGGGTCCGTCTGCAGCTGTTAAATTATTTATATATGATAAAACAAAGAAGACTTTCTTTTGTGTTTGCTAGAGGTCTCTATTTACATCACTGTGTGTACGAATGGAAGTGGGTGTGGCTTAGGCAGAGTAGAACTGGTCCACATGGGGGAAAGGGGAAACAACTGGTGGGTCCCACTGCCTAGGGGCCTATTTCCTCCTTTAGGATTCAGGCTCCAGTATATTACATTATACATATTGGGGCCGCTTTAGGATCACTGATAGCGATCCGAATTTGGCCCCTGCCCCGATGGTCAGGGTTACACACTCACCAGGCCGTATGCTGCGGGGTGATAGGGCCGGGGGTGGACGGAGGTGAAAACGGTACACCCAGCATTTTCCCATGGTTCCCATGGTTTCACCCATGGGAATCCCCAAAGCCTAACAGGGACGGGCGGCTGATATCACAGGACTTCAGGCGCTTGCCCCATCATCGTCCTAGCGCTCGTAAATAAAAATCTGTTGAGACTACCAATGCCTCTATAGTGGCTGAACATCTCTGAAGACTGGCTACATCCCCTAAACATGGGCCCCAGCCATTATACTCCCCCGGGGGGCCCTTCATGCCCCAGTCTGGCACTGGGCTTAGGTGAACCTGGGAGTGGGCTGGTTATCTTTGGGCGGTTCTGATGTGTAATCTGTTACAGATTTAGGGGAACCTTCCCTGTCTCTCTCATTAACTGGGGCACCCTCTTTTGTCTCCAGGATCCCTGCCTCTGTAAATCTTATTTATGTTATTACAGATCCTAAGCAGAAGTTTATTGCTCTTTTAATGTTAAATCACACAATTTCTAGTGAGGAAGACAGACCTTTATACATCATTGACGTCAATAGACGAATCTGCTAAATGTCACCAGTCTCCATTTATCATAACTCCCCCGGAGATCACTTAATGGGACTGGTTTATAAAACTGTCAATGTATTATACTACTGGACATTTGCTCAATCTATTAATTAAAAGAGATTAAATGACATTTAGCCTCAAATCAGTTATAATTACACAATATAATTGTGCCATATACTTACACCATGACAACAGTGACCTAACTATAACACTTTAATATTAGACTTTTAGCCAATGGTGTACATTTTTTTGTATTAATACTTAAAATGAAAAGTAAAATGTTGCATCAAAGGAACAATATGTAATATACATCAGGGTCAAAACTATGGTGGTGCGGAGCATGGGTGGATCAGGGGAGGGGGGAGGGGGGCACGGTCGCCCACTAGCATTGTGTGCCTGTGATCACCTTCTCCTACTGTTTGTATTCCCTGTATGTCAGCTTTACCAGGTTCAAAGATTACACATTGGTTATTCTGTCTTCTACAGTCTAGGTTTATTGAAATCTGAGCAGCAGTGCTGGGCACTCTGAGACCCCTGGGCAGGGGCTGCTGTGCTGTGATTCAGGATTGTTACACCACCCCAAACCCCCTAAACAAAAAGTGTAGGGATGCCCCTGGTGCAGAGTATGCCACTGCACATTGGGCCTCATTCTGGTTGAGTCGGATGGTTCCGAGTGCGGACGGATGGCCGATGGTTGGTGTTTGCGCATGTGCAGAGGCGTATCTGCGCATGTACGAACGCCACACACGTCCAAATATGGCGTGAATTCTGTGCAGAAAATGATTGGTTGTAGCAATCTGAACAGGGGGTGGAGAGGGGCGTGAAGAGCTATTTGGGCTCATTACCATATGTGTACGCCCCACATTTCATGAGCGGTCCCAAGAAAACGCTGGGAGTACGTATGGTAATGCAGCCGTGACGCACGTGTGGGGGGCGGACATACAGATGGAGCCGGCCTGGTCTTTGCAGGGGATAGCGGCAGAATCGCCAGCCGCCGTCCCCCGCCAGCTGCCATCTGCTCTGCGAAAGGGGACACGCGCGCACGAGATGCGTGTGCGTCCCCTTCCGACGGCGCTTCCCCCGGATCCCCGCCAGCTTACCGGCGGTCACCCAGGGTTCCCACCGCCTCCCCGCCCCCCCCCCCCCCCCTGCCGCCTCCCCTAACCCTGTCCGTCTCCCTGAAGCAGAGACGGACATGGTTCCAGTCGCCCCGCCGCCCGGAAACTGAGACGTGCGCGCGTGTGAGATGCACGCGCATCTTAGTCAGATGGAGCGCCTCACTGCTGTTGGATCGCCAGCGGAGACAATCTGGCAATTCGTCAGCAATAGGGAGCCCGGCTCCATCTGTATGACATAGCCGGATGCCAGCTGCCCACCCCTATCCCTGCTTTTGCACGGAGAAATGCCTGAGTGGTCTGGAGCATTCGGTGCTGCCTGATCACTCGGTCCACCATTCGATGGTTGGCGACCATCGAAAGATGGGGGAGGTTCCCACAGATGGAGGACACCGCGCACACCACACATGAAAAATCCGCTCGCGGTCCGTTCGGTCGGCGTCTTACCGCATTCAGACGGTGGGAGCTATCCGTACGGAAAGCGGGGCTAAGAACACTTGGTTCCTGTCCGAAAACACGCATCCGACCGAATCAACCAGAATAAGGCCCATAGTGCTATAGGATATTGGCAGCACTTGTTAATTATCTGACTGCCCTTGTCTCCATCCCCTACCCCTTCCCTCATTAATACAAAAATGATCAGCATTGCAGCAGAGTAGTTCTATGTAGTGTGTGGCTGCAAGGGATTGGATGTGTGGCCTCACACTACATAGATCTGTTCCATTGCATTGCTGATAATTGTATATAAAGAACATGTAGCTTCATGTAGTACATCTCAATTTTTTGTGTGCAGGATCAGATAGCTCAAGGAGCAGGGTGTTTAACTGGAATGCAACAGGTTATGGGTTTGAATCCTATGTATGGGAGTATAATGAAATGTGTTAATTAATAAAAGGTATTGTAACCTATAATAAAATAGTAGAGGTTTAACACAATATTTGTCATCTGTATAAATATAAATATCCTTGCTACATAGCTGTAACAATAACTACGTTACTGTTCACAGAGAAATTATATATTATCCAATGATGTCCTATAGATTGTAAGCTTGCAGCAGGGCCCTCCTACCTCCATGTCCGTCTGCTGTTACCCAGTTTGTTCTATCCCTGTCTACAATTGTAAAGCGCAACCGAATCTGCTGCGCTATATAAGAAACTGTAAATAAATAACTACAAAAGACACAAAAGGAACAGTGTTGGAGTGTATAATAAATATTCATATGGGTACAAGTTAAAACAACATAAAAGTATGCAGACAGGCAGCAGCAGATGTAGGAATGGATTGGGGAAATGACCTGATGCGTTAATGCTAGAGAACACAAACGATGCCCACAACCATTATGTTATTCTATAAGGACTCCGCCAGCATCCTCCAGTTGTTACATTAGGAGCTGTCTGTGTCCAAACCAGATGGTAATGTTCTGAGTTCCATATGACAGTCGCTATTAACACAAATATCTTATGTAACTTGGTTCCTTGATTTGAATGGATCCTGTATTCCAAGAAAGGTGCAGTTTGAGCGCCTTTCAGTCAGCGCTGGGAATCGCAGTAGCTCACAGTAGCGCTGCGGTAACAAGCCCATAGGCTTCAACATGGAATAGCCAGCTTTTGCTGGCGATTCCTTCCGCAGCTCTGTTACTGAGGACGGGCATTGGAGCATACAGAAATGCGGTAAAAACCCGATAACAGGGTTTTAACCGCATTTCTGCTTTAGAGAATCTCCCCCAGAATCTGATTGGTTGCCAATATATGTCTTAGGTCTTTAAATTCCACCCCACCCCTGGATTTTTAATTGATCTCAACCGGCATATTTCGTTTGTGCCTTTTTTTTTTTTTGTCTCAAATATTCTTAGGGCAAAAACTGTTACTGAATAGTAATTAATGGCCTATACTGTATATAGGAAATATGTAACGAGCCAATCTCTTTTCACACAATAGCCTGATGTGCAAGGGAA
The DNA here is from genome assembly GCF_055691185.1 of Crinia signifera. Classification (NCBI taxonomy): domain Eukaryota; kingdom Metazoa; phylum Chordata; class Amphibia; order Anura; family Myobatrachidae; genus Crinia; species Crinia signifera. The sequence goes on along the minus strand of NC_139227.1, from coordinate 9,520,712 downwards.
GCCAGCGCTGGCAAGGTGCATATCACATTGGGGTTACGGGGCTCTGCTTTACCTCTTTGTTCTTCCTCATTACTACGATGCACACAGAAATAATGGAAGCATGTGTATTACTGGAAGCTCAGTTTGACCTCGCAGTCCCACTGTTAAAATAGAGTAAAAATAAGATAAAAGTATCGGGAGATATCATCAGAAAACAATATATTTGATCTGTGTCATAATTTGGCATAGTGTCTATTGCCTGGAGTACTTACTGTGATATGCAGAGCACAGTAGATATAATAAATCCAATTGCATCCCATTAAGGGGACATAAGGATTCATTCAGTCCTGTTTGCTAGGCTGCGTACACTCACATTTGTATAAAGGACCATTGTCTGTTTTCCAGCGTTTGGGAACGTGATCGATTGGTCATCCATCATTGCCAGATTTTTGTTCCTACCAGAGAAATTGGACAGATACATCTTTGTGTGTGTACCCACCCTTAGAATTGGGTTGGGGTGTGAAATCTAAATTGCAGTGTAAGAATAAAGCAGCCAGTATTTACCCTGCACAGAAACAAAATAACCCAACCATTGCCCCACCTGCAGTGCACATGGTTTTGTCCATTTGCTAACAAAATATGCTCCGCAATCAGGTCTCAATAGCCCCAAAAGTTAGGCACAGGGCTGCTTTCCTGGGCCAATTGCCGTGAATACAGTCCTGGGCCCAGGGGCAGATTGGTGAAGAGATCCAGCCCGGGAAAAGTTTTCAAGCGCCCAGGGGGGGGGGTTGCAGTGTTAGTGACCCGGAAGGGGGGGGGGGGGGCGAGGTGGTGCTGCTGCTTAGCCTGCTTCAGTGCCAGGGGGGGGGGGTCTGGTGACCGGCAGTGACTATTGACCGGGGGGGTGGGAGCTAGTGACCCGTGGAGGGGGTGATAGCGCTACTGACCCGGGGCGAGGTGGTGCCCTGCTAGCCGGCACTATATGCTGAAGCTGTTGTAGCCGGTGACGTAATGACGTCATCCATGAGCGACCGGCGGGCGGCCACGGTCATCATCAAACATATTTTGCGTGGGCAGGACAGCCAGGCAGCAGCCCAGGGGGGAAGCGGTGGCCAGGCCATGGGGGTATAGCAGACAAATGTGGTCCGGCCCATCGGGAAATTGCCAGGTTTCCCATCGGCCCAATCCGCCGCTGCCCGGGCCCGTATACTAAGGGGCCCTCCTCTAGCTCCTAGATAGCGTAGATGTCAATGGTATGGGCTGGGGTCCAGCCTAGGTATCCTTTGGTGCTGGAAGGCAGCTGTTTGGTACTATGAAGCTATAAAGCCTTTTATCCGCGAGCGGGGTGGGGGAGGGGGGGTGTCAGTCCCAGGCCTCACAAATTTCTGATGGAAGCACTTATGTGATCTAATGTGTCCAATCATGTTACTTAGTTTCAATTGTTATACTACCTGCCATAATACATACACACGATAGATAGATAGATAGATAGATAGATAGATAGATAGATAGAGAGAGATGGCGCCACGCTCATCTAGCCTATGGCATTTGGCCCGCCAACACACCACAGCGCGCCTAGTCGCATAGCAGCGTAATAAGTAGCACAACTTGGTGTTTGGCGAACAGAGTTTCCGGATGAGTGCAATACCGGCGATTGTCCACCAGGTGTCGCTTTTTAAATTCACCACTGCGCATGCATCAGATGTCTACTGCAAAGCTATAGCGAGAGATTCCTGATTCCATGTGCACAAAGTGTCCGTTGAAATGCACTGTGGCACAAGAACTACTTCTCTGAACATTACTGCGCTGTTCAGTATGTCAGATAGACACTTATTGCATAGACATGCGTCTCATTACCCTATTTATAACGGGCTATAGGTATAAGTGAGTGAGTATACAGTACAGTACGTCCACTGAGAATGGGACGCACTCTGCTAACGGGGCGCCAAGATGGGTCGCCGAGATATTTTCAAGCAGCCCTTAGCAGGAACTCACTTTCTGAACCTCATATTACTGTACATAACATCATCAGGTACCAATCTCCAGAACCCAAGCCAAAATATTCTTTCCATGAAATAAGTTTTAATTTAAAGTTTCTTTACTAAATATTATGTATATATAATATAAATATATTTATATCTACAGTATATATATATCAATATACGTTTTTCTTACCCCCTCCCCCCCAGACCCAGAGTTCCTGAACCTATTTTTCCAGAAAAATATGTATATTTATTATTTATATATAATGTAATTAGAGATGTGCGGATGGGCAGTACGGATGGTGTAATGGTTACATTACTGCCTCACAGCGCTGAGGTCATGGGTTCTATCCCCACCATGTGTTATATATACGGGGCAGTACAGACGGTGTAATGGTTAGCATTACTGCCTCACAGCGCTGAGGTCATGGGTTCTATCCCCACCATGTGCTATATATATGGGGCAGTACGGATGGTGTAATGGTTAGCATTACTGCCTCACAGTACTGAGGTCATGGGTTCTATACCCACCATGTGTGTTATATATACGGGGCAGTACAGATGGTGTAATGGTTACATTACTGCCTCACAGCGCTGAGGTCATGGGTTCTATCCCCTCCATGTGTTATATATACGGGGGCAGTACGGACGGTGTAATGGTTAGCATTACTGCCTCACAGCACTGAGGTCATGGGTTCTATCCCCACCATGTGTTATATATACAGGGCAGTACGGATGGTGTAATGGTTATAGCATTACTGCCGCACAGCACTGAGGTCATGGGTTCTATCCCCACCATGTGTTATATATACGGGGCAGTACGGATGGTGTAATGGTTAAAGCATTACTGCCGCACAGCACTGAGGTCATGGGTTCTATCCCCACCATGTGTTATATATACGGGGCAGTACGGACGGTGTAATGGTTAGCATTACTGCCTCACAGCGCTGAGGTCATGGGTTCTATCCCCACCATGTGTTATATATACGGGGCAGTACGGATGGTGTAATGGTTAGTATTACTGCCTCACAGCACTGAGGTCATGGGTTCTATTCCCACCATGGTTAGCATTACTGCCTCACAGCGCTGAGGTCAAGGGTTCTATTCCCACCATGTGTTATATATACGGGGCAGTACAGATGGTGTAATGGTTACATTACTGCCTCACAGCGCTGAGGTCATGGGTTCTATCCCCTCCATGTGTTATATATACGGGGGCAGTACGGACGGTGTAATGGTTAGCATTACTGCCTCACAGCACTGAGGTCATGGGTTCTATCCCCACCATGTGTTATATATACGGGGCAGTACGGATGGTGTAATGGTTATACCATTACTGCCGCACAGCACAGAGGTCATGGGTTCTATCCCCACCATGTGTTATATATACGGGGCAGTACGGACGGTGTAATGGTTACATTACTGCCTCACGTCACTGAGGTCATAGGTTCTATTCCCACCATGTGTTATATATACGGGGCAGTACGGACGGTGTAATGGTTAGCATTACTGCCTCACAGCACTGAGGTCATAGGTTCTATTCCCACCATGTGTTATATATACGGGGCAGTACGGACGGTGTAATGGTTAGCATTACTGCCTCACAGCACTGAGGTCATGGGTTCTATCCCCACCATGTGTTATATATACGGGGCAGTACGGATGGTGTAATGGTTACATTACTGCCTCACAGCACTGAGGTCATGGGTTCTATTCCCACCATGTGTTATATATACGGGGCAGTACGGATGGTGTAATGGTTAGCATTACTTCCTCACAGCACTGAGGTCATGGGTTCTATCCCCACCATGTGTTATATATACAGGGCAGTACGGATGGTGTAATGGTTATAGCATTACTGCCTCACAGCACTGAGGTCATGGGTTCTATCCCCACCATGTGTTATATATATATACGGGGCAGTACGGACGGTCTAATGGTTACATTACTGCCTCACAGCACTGATGTCATGGGTTCTATCCCCACCATGTGTTATATATACGGGGCAGTACGGATGGTGTAATGGTTAGCATTACTACCTCACAGCGCTGAGGTCATGGGCTCTATCCCCACCATGTGTTATATATACAGGGCAGTATGGACTGTGTAATGGTTAGCATTACTGCCTCACAGCGCTGAGGTCATGGGTTCTATCCCCACCATGTGTTATATATATATATATATATATATATATATATACGGGGCAGTATGGATGGTTTAATGGTTAGCATTACTGCCTCACAGCGTTGAGGTCATGGGTTCTATTCCCACCATGTGTTATATATACGGGGCAGTACGGATGGTGTAATGGTTTGCATTACTGCCTCACAGCGCTGAGGTCATGGGTTCTATCCCCACCATGTGTTATATATACGGGGCAGTACGGATGGTGTAATGGTTAGCATTACTGCCTCACAGCGCTGAGGTCATGGGCTCTATCCCCACCATGTGTTATATATACGGGGCAGTACGGACGGTGTAATGGTTACATTACTGCCTCACAGCGCTGAGGTCATGGGTTCTATTCCCACCATGTGTTATATATACGGGGCAGTACGGATGGTGTAATGGTTAGCATTACTGCCTCACGTCACTGAGGTCATAGGTTCTATTCCCACCATGTGTTATATATACGGGGCAGTACGGACGGTGTAATGGTTAGCATTACTGCCTCACAGCACTGAGGTCATGGGTTCTATCCCCACCATGTGTTATATATACGGGGCAGTACGGATGGTGTAATGGTTACATTACTGCCTCACAGCACTGAGGTCATGGGTTCTATTCCCACCATGTGTTATATATACGGGGCAGTACGGATGGTGTAATGGTTAGCATTACTTCCTCACAGCACTGAGGTCATGGGTTCTATCCCCACCATGTGTTATATATACAGGGCAGTACGGATGGTGTAATGGTTATAGCATTACTGCCTCACAGCACTGAGGTCATGGGTTCTATCCCCACCATGTGTTATATATATACGGGGCAGTACGGACGGTCTAATGGTTACATTACTGCCTCACAGCACTGATGTCATGGGTTCTATCCCCACCATGTGTTATATATACGGGGCAGTACGGATGGTGTAATGGTTAGCATTACTACCTCACAGCGCTGAGGTCATGGGCTCTATCCCCACCATGTGTTATATATACAGGGCAGTATGGACGGTGTAATGGTTAGCATTACTGCCTCACAGCGCTGATGTCATGGGTTCTTTCCCCACCATGTGTTATATATACAGGGCAGTATGGATGGTGTAATGGTTAGCATTACTGCCTCACAGCACTGATGTCATGGGTTCTATCCCCACCATGTGTTATATATACGGGGCAGTACGGATGGTGTAATGGTTAGCATTACTACCTCACAGCGCTGAGGTCATGGGCTCTATCCCCACCATGTGTTATATATACAGGGCAGTATGGACGGTGTAATGGTTAGCATTACTGCCTCACAGCACTGATGTCATGGGCTCTATCCCCACCATGTGTTATATATACAGGGCAGTATGGACGGTGTAATGGTTAGCATTACTGCCTCACAGCGCTGAGGTCATGGGTTCTATCCCCACCATGTGTTATATATATATATATATATATATATATACGGGGCAGTATGGATGGTTTAATGGTTAGCATTACTGCCTCACAGCGTTGAGGTCATGGGTTCTATTCCCACCATGTGTTATATATACGGGGCAGTACGGATGGTGTAATGGTTTGCATTACTGCCTCACAGCGCTGAGGTCATGGGTTCTATCCCCACCATGTGTTATATATACGGGGCAGTACGGATGGTGTAATGGTTAGCATTACTGCCTCACAGCGCTGAGGTCATGGGCTCTATCCCCACCATGTGTTATATATACAGGGCAGTACGGATGGTGTAATGGTTAGCATTACTGCCTCACAGCGCTGAGGTCATGGGTTCTATTCCCACCATGTGTTACATAAATACGGGGCAGTACAGATGGTGTAATGGTTAGCATTACTGCCTCACAGCGCTGAGGTCATGAGTTCTATCCCCACCATGTGTTATATATACGGGGCAGTACGGACGGTGTAATGGTTAGAATTACTGCCTCACAGCACTGAGGTCATGGGTTCTATCCCCACCATGTGTTATATATACGGGCAGTACGAATAGTGTAATGGTTAGCATTACTGCCTCATAGCGCTGAGGTCATGGGTTCTATTCCCACCATGTGTTATATATACGGGGCAGTACGGATGGTGTAATGGTTAGCATTACTGCCTCACAGCGCTGAGGTCATGGGTTCTATTCCCACCATGGCCCTAACTGTGCAGAGTTTGTATATTCTCCCCGTAGTTGCGTGGGTTTCCTCCGGATACTCCGGTTTCCTCCCACAATCCTAAAATATACTGGTAGGCTAATTGGCTCCCAACAAATTAAACCCTAGAACGTCTGTGTGTGATTGTACATGTGGTAGGGAATATAGATTTTAAGCTCCACTGGGGCAGGGACTGATGTGAATGGTCAAATATTCTCTGTAAAGCACTGCGGAATATGTGTGCGCTATATAAGAAACTGCTAATAAATAAATAATAAATAAATAAACTCTGATTTCACAGCAGGATCTTATTCGCTATCCCAAATCACATGGCAGTTGTTGATAGCCAATAAGATCCTGTTTGAAATCAGAGTAAATCAGAGCCTGCACATCTCTAAATGTAATATTTGCACAGTTTACAGAGTATTAGCAACAATTTGGTAAGGGAGAACATTTCAAGTTTCTTGTCACAATACTGTCTTGGAAAGTAGCAAAGTGACAATCACTAATGGTTAGGAAAATTTTAAATAAGTTTAGACATATTTCTCTATAGCGGAAACTTGTATGTGACAGTGAATTAGTCTAACATTATATCTGATGCTTTTATTTTCGGTTGCCTCAACAGAGCTGGCACCTTTTTAAAAAATAATAATTTGGCAGCGCTGATGAAATTGGTAGAGAATTCTTCCCTGTCAAATTGTTTACGAAACCCATCAAACAGGCAGAAAAACAACATGAGCCAAAAATACCTCAGAGGTGGGTTCACACTCTTATAAGGAGATGTACTGAGAGAAATTCCGTACCCAAATACCAACGAAGTAGTGTGTTTGCATTACCAACCAAACGTTTGCCTGTCTTGTTTAGAAAGAAGCAGTCATGGAACGCATCAACCTGAGGAGACTTATACATTCAATGCCAGCACAGGCGTCTGGGTTTTTACGATAAATTCATTCAAGGTCAGCAGAAGGTCGTTATTGCTTAAAGCCAATTATTACTCTTTAGGAAATGTTCAGTCACAGAATTAGGCTGAAGTCCTGATGTGTTGCGAAAGGAGATCGATCAAATCCTTTGACTTTTTTGGGAAATGGCCACTGAACCTATATACTGTACAGTATGATTAACTATAACTTTTTAAAAAAAAGGTGAAGTAAACAAATTTCTAATCTTTATCTACTATAAATAAAATAGTAAAAGGAATAAAGATGGTGCAATGTGGGCTTAAGGCCCTTAATCCAGTGGCGTGCGGTGTGGTGAGTTAGGTGAGGCACAGCCTTTCCTGTCATGCTAGTGTATATGCCGGAGTTTTTAATTTATAAAGTATGTAAATAAAAATAATATATATATTAAAAAATCTTATTTTTATTATTCTTATCATTTTTATAATCAAAACTCTGGAGTGAAAAGTCTATGGCAGGTGAGGCAGTGCCACCTAGGCTGCCTTTTCTGAGCCTCTCTTATCAAAACTCAGAGAACTTAAAACATGTGGAGAAATGTTTTGTGACTATTCTGTTGCAGAGCGCACATAAACACCTATATATGTACTACATTGCACATTTTATTGGCAAAGCACCAGTTAGCACTAGTAGTAACATATTACATAGAAACATAGCATTTCATGGCAGATGAGAACCACTTGGCCCATCTTGTCTGCCCCTCCTTTATGTAGCCTCAACTCTGTTTGGTCCTTAGTTCATTGGGAATACATATGGATGACCAGTGGTCAGGACGCCAGCAGTCAGAATAGTGAAGAACAGACACCCAATAAAAGGTACTTACTGTCCCACTGCCCCCCAATCCTAACCCTTCCTCCCCACAGCCCCAGTGCTCAAAATTTGCCTTACTATGCAACAGTCTAATGCAGGGTACACACCACGATGACCCGCTCATGATGCACATTGTGAGCGGGTCGTCAGTGTCTCCTCCGATCCAATGGCGACCCGCACCCAGCATTATGGTCGTTATTCAGATCCTACCTGCAGCAGGTAGGATCTGAATAACGACCGACCGACCCGCGGGACCACGCATCGGATCGGTCCACACCAGGGCAGAAAAGGGCCCAATCACCACACAATCTACATCCAATTGGTCGGAATTGGATCTAGATTGAGGGCATCGGGCCCTAGTCGTCCTGGTGTGTACCCAGCATAACCCTTTTTTTCTAAGTGCCTACTCCTCTTCTCAGCCTATCTTTAACCTTCTCCCCTACCCACTGTCTATCCCTAAATCCTCCACTAGTGCCTAACCCAACCACCCCCCACCCCCACCACCACCACACACACACATACATGCACATATGCACACATTCCTCTGACCGCATACATAATTCGGGATCCCTGGAGTCATGATTCTGGTGTCATCACCATCAATCATCATCATCATCATCATCATCAATATTCATATTCATTTGCCAGTCTTCTGGCCAAAATACGGGATAATGGCTTCAGTATTCTGACTGCTGGCATCCCATCCACCAGGATGCTAACAGGATCCTTTTCATTGTAAGGCTATTAATAAGCCAACAAATAAACTACAGATCCTAGCAGACCTTGCTGCAGGAAGCTCAGGGCTGCTGGGAGCTTAAGTTTACTTTCAGTTTCTGCAATACATGAGTGCACACAGTTAGTGCAGCAGTTGCTGCAGCCAAATAAGAGGGAACCAGTGGCTCCGGAGGAGCAGTCCAAAAAGGGGGTGTGGCTACACGGCACTGGACTGGACTGTACACTACACACAGTCATGTTTATTAATATGTTTTGTTATTTTCCAGCATGCTTAACATGCAATCGTACATGTACGTAAATTCCAAATTTATATTTTTTACGATTTATTATACACAGTTTTTATTGTTTAAGCGCAGAATACCCCCCCCCCCTTTTTTTTTTACTTCCCTTTGTTATCTGTATTATACAATGGTATTACTATACTATGTTGCAACTCCATATCGTTTCTCCTTTTCTACACAGTTTACATTTAAATGCAGTGTACAAACAGAATGGAAAAATATCCACCTTTATAGCGTACAGCGAAAGCAAAATGTTTATCTTCTTTTCTGTTGATTCCTCTTTTCAGGGATGCTCACATAGCCATTGGGACAAAGGGGACATTTACAAGGATGGGAGTTCTTTTTCGGATGTTGCTATGGGTAACTACTTCTTAGTTATTTTGCACATTCTGGAAGATAATATATAGAATATGGTTGGTAGCAACATCCCTCGTGAAATACATCGGCCATCTTCGTAAATTTCCCCCAAACACTATATTTACATTGACATTATATTTAAATCCAATTGTCCTGTATGTTCTCAATAACCCCCTACAATATTGTAAATGATTGTAAATGATTGTATCTACCATTAACTATGAACATTGATGGTTTTATACTCATCCCGCTGGTCCTTTAAATTTCTGATAACAAAAAAGATTCAGATAAATAAACTGAATTTTCTTGGTTATCATTTAGTTATAGACACTTGTATGTTATGAACATTGATTAAGCAATTATTTTTATTTGACATCATACGGCTGCATTTTTACTTAATGAGCCTGGAAATGTATGAAATTAAAGGGAAAAAGCAATAAAAAGAGATAATGTGGCTGCCAAGTGAAAATGCAAGGTTCAAAAGTTTGTTCTGTAAGTGCACTGTAAGTGGCTTAATTGTAGTCCTCATCATTTGTACCATGTGCACTTTGCTGAACAGGCTACTGAAAATATTACACAAAACTTTAGTTTGCCCAGTAAACCACCTGCCCCCCTCCTCTCCTCCCCCTCCACCCCCTTCCTAAAGTACAGTAGCAATGCCATGCCAAGCCTACCACCATGACCTCTGATGTTTGGGGTAATCATTCTTGCAGACTAAGGGGCACATTTATCAAGATCGCACCCTGCGAAGCCATGAGCCGGAAGCTGGGGGGGGGGGGGGTTTGCGCATGCGCTATTACGCGCTGACACCCCCCCCCTCATGCAACCCCACTGACCGCACTGCCGCTCAGGTGATGTGTAGCCATAGGCTACAATGGGCTATCGCCATATCATATTGGCGATAGCCCAGGGGTGCGAAGCCGGGCTGCCCAATGTTGATACATCCTGCAGCTTCGCATCCCCCATAGAAACCTATAGGGGATGCGGCTGGCGGCGGTGAAGGGGGGATCGCAGCAGGGATCGGAGATTCCTGTTGCGGTCCCCCTTTAATACATTTAGGTGATGCTTAATATTTGCGGTTAACCGCCTAAAATGGGTGCTTTCGGGGATTTAGCCGCAAATATTACTTGATAAATGTGACCCTATGAGCCTGATTCGGATCCAATTGCTGTTAAAAAGCAGAGCCCTGCAATCGCTTAACCCCTTCCTGACAGAGCTAGTTTTTGCGTTCCTGACAGAGCCATTTTTTTCAAATCTGACATGTCTCACTTAAGTGGGGATAACTTTTTTTTGCTTTTACTTATCCCAGTGATTTTGAGATTGTTTTTTCGTGACACATTGTACTTCAAATTAGTGGTAAATTTGGGTCGATACAGTCTGTGTTTTTTTGTGAAAAATACCAAAATGTCGTGAAAAAATGGAAAATTTAGCGATTTGCAAAATGTTAAATTTTCTGCTTGTGAGACAAATAATCATACCACTCAAAATAGTTAATAACTAACATAGACCATATGTCTACTTTATGTTGCCATCATTATTTCAACTTCCTTTTAATTTTTTGGGACACTAGGAGGCTTCAAATATGAATAGCAAATTCTCAAATTTTCAAGAAAATTTCAAACACTGATTTTTTTAGGGACCAGTTCAGTTCTGATGTGACTTTGAGGGACTTGTATGTGAGACACCCCCATAAATGATGCCATTTCAAAAACTGCACCCCTCACAGTATTCAAAACAGCATTTTGGAAGTTTGTTAACCCTTTAGGTGTTTCACAGGAATTAAAACAAAGTGTAGGTGAAATTTCAAAATTTCATTTTTTTTGCAGATTTGCAAATTTAATACATTTTTCTAAGGAACACAGTACATTTTACTAGAAAAATGTGACTAAAAATTGATTCCCCCAATTCTTTGGTTTTCATAAATATCCTATATGTGGCCCTAGTGTGCACGGTGACCAAACCACAGGCTTCATAATAGAAGGAGCACCTACTTGATTTTGGAGCCTCCTTTTTATGAGATTATTTTTTAGGAACCATGTAGGTTTCTAGGCACCATAAGATGCTAAAAGTTAGGTACCCCCCCACAAGTGACCCCATTTTGCAAACTACACCCTTCAGGGAATTCATCTAGGGGTATAGTGTACATTTCAAACCCCCAGGGGTTTCACCAATTGTGGTACAACTGGGCAGTGAAAATGAAAAAAATAAATTTTTCATTTTCACAGCTCAGTTGTATCAAAATTGGTGAAACCCCTGGGGGTTTGAAATGTACACTATACCCCTTGATGAATTCCCTGAAGGGTGTAGTTTGCAAAATGGGGTCACTTGTGGGGGGGTTCCACTGTATGGGTGTTTCGGGGGTCATTCAACCAGAATCTGTGCTGCAAAATCCAAAAATAACTCCTTCCCTTCTGAGTCCTGCCATGCACCCAACTGGTATTTTTTGGTCACACATGAGGCATTGCCGTACTCGGGAGAAATTGGGGCACAGATTTTGGGGTGCTTTGTCTCCTTCATTCCTTGTGAAAATGAAAAATTTTGAGCCAGATCTGCATTTTTGTGTAAAAAAATGTAATTTTTTACACAAAAATGCAGTTCTGGCTCAAAATTTTTTATTTTCACAAGGAATGAAGGAGACAAAGCACCCCAAAATCTGTGCCCCAATTTCTCCCGAGTACGGCAATGCCTCACGTGTGACCAAAAAATACCAGTTGGGTGCATGGCAGGACTCAGAAGGGAAGGAGTGATTTTTGGTGGCGGAATGAATGGTGGGTGCTATGTCGCATTAGCAAGACCCCCGAAGCACCAATACAGTGGAACCCCCCCACAAGTGACCCCATTTTGCAAACTACACCCTTCAGGGAATTCATCTAGGGGTATAGTGTACATTTCAAACCCCCAGGGGTTTCACCAATTGTGGTACAACTGGGCAGTGAAAATGAAAAAAATAAATTTTTCATTTTCACAGCTCAGTTGTATCAAAATTGGTGAAACCCCGGGGGGTTTGAAATGTACACTATACCCCTTGATGAATTCCCTGAAGGGTGTAGTTTGCAAAATGGGGTCACTTGTGGGGGGGTTCCACTGTATGGGTGTTTCGGGGGTCATTCAACCAGAATCTGTGCTGCAAAATCCAAAAATCACTCCTTCCCTTCTGAGTCCTGCCATGCACCCAACTGGTATTTTTTGGTCACACATGAGGCATTGCCGTACTCGGGAGAAATTGGGGCACAGATTTTGGGGTGCTTTGTCTCCTTCATTCCTTGTGAAAATGAAAAATTTTGAGCCAGATCTGCATTTTTGTGTAAAAAAATGTAATTTTTTACACAAAAATGCAGTTCTGGCTCAAAATTTTTTATTTTCACAAGGAATGAAGGAGACAAAGCACCCCAAAATCTGTGCCCCAATTTCTCCCGAGTACGGCAATGCCTCACGTGTGACCAAAAAATACCAGTTGGGTGCATGGCAGGACTCAGAAGGGAAGGAGTGATTTTTGGTGGCGGAATGAATGGTGGGTGCTATGTCGCATTAGCAAGACCCCCGAAGCACCAATACAGTGGAACCCCCCCACAAGTGACCCCATTTTAGTCACCAGCTTTGGGAGGGGGGCTGGCGCTGCGGCTGGCGGGGGGGTGGGAGGGGTGCTGGCGCTGCGGCAGCCGGGTGGGTGGGAGGGAGGGAGGGGGGCTGCCGGGTGGGAGGGGGGGGGGGGGCTGGCGATTGGTGGGGTATATACACACACACACACACACACACACACATATATATATATATATATATATATATATATGTGTATATATGTATATATATATATATATATATATTTATATATATACATATATATATACACACACATATATATATATATATGTGTGTGTATATATATATATATATATATATATATATATATATATATATATACATATATTTTCAGTGCATATATTTTATTTTACAACTTTTTCAGCAGCTTGATGCTGCTGCTGCTGCTGCGGGGGGGAGGGGGGAGGAGGGCAGCGCTGCGTGCGCTCCAGACGCTCCGGGGGAGCCGTGGGAGCCGCTGCTGCTGCCGGGTGAGTGCCCGGCGGGTGCGAGGGGTGGGCTGCACATCGGTGGTGATCGGTGCTGTACCTGACAGCACCGATCACCACCGATCCCTGTGTTACCGAGCGGCTTAGCCGCCGGTAACACAGGAAACGCTGTGAATGGCTGTTCAGATTTGAACAGCCAATCACAGCGATCGCCGACCGGGGGGGGCACCCCTGCCCCCCCTGGGCGGCGAGGGGGGATGTCTGCTGTCAGGGACAGCAGACATCACCTAACTGTCACTGCGTCTCTAGACGCAGTGACAGTTAGAAGTCATGACGTACATTTATGCCATGTGTCGGGAAGTACCTCCCGGCCATGACGTAAATGTACGTCAAATGTCGGGAAGGGGTTAACTGCCGCCCCACCAGGGGGAAAACCAGCCCCGTGCAAGCCTGCGAATGGGCTGCGATAATATTGCATTTCAGCGAAATAGGCAAAGCCATTTGCAATACACTCACCATTGAATGATTCCCCCCACTCTGTGCAGTGCCTGAGAAGTCCTGGACTTACTTGGCTGCTGCGATAAAACAGGCAGTATGAACCATGCGCATGTGCATTACTTTGATAATCGCTCAGAATGTGAATTTGTAGCCCAGAAAATGGGTTTGAATCAGCCCTGTGGGCATGTTGTACTAACAACCAAAAGCCTGGGCCGCCAACATGGGGGGTGCTGCGGGCACAGCTGTCCCAGGCCCGGCTAGTGAAGGGCCCGGGGATCCGGGCCATTCATTCCACTGACCGCACCCCCGCTAAGCTACCTCCGCTGACAGAGTTTTTTAAGGCCCCCCTCCCGGAAGCTGCTTGGTCGGGCACTCCAGGCTCACACCAACCCCCTCCTCCTCCGCCCGCAGCCTGTGTATCTGCTGTCACTCTCGGCTTCTGTCATGTTCACGGCCAAGGTCCACCGTCAGCTCCTGCCTCCCTCCTCTACAGGGAGCGAAGAAGCTGGAGGCCCCCACCTCCTGGCCGGGAGCTGCCTCACCTGGAGCCGCCACCTCCTCGCCCGGAGCCTCCACCCTCTCGCCCAGAGCCGCTACCCTCTTGCCTGGAGTCTACAGCTGTGTATCTGGGGACACCTGGGCAGCCCAGTCTCCCTGCGGCCGCATCGTACACAGTAAGTGTGTATAGGTATATGTTCTGTGTGTCTGTGGTTGTATGCTGTGTGTAGTGTGTTTATATATGAATGTATGTTGTGTGTGTTCTGTATGTAGCTATGCAGTATGTCTTGTGTGTGTTATTTATGCTGTGTATGTATGTACTGTATGTATATGTAATGTGTGTGATTGTATGTATGTCAGGGTTGCCTACCCTCCCGGAATTTCCGGGAGTCTCCCGAAAATCGGGTAACCCCTCCCGGCCCCCGGAAGGGTGGGCAACCCTCCCGGATTCAGGGGGGACCCCCGCTGACCCCCGGATCGCGGCATTAAAATGCCGCAATCCTCGGGTCTCAGAGGAGGGGGCGGAGCTAAAACGGCACAATTGCGTCATTTTAGCCCCGCCCCCTCCATGGAGAACCCTGAATTCGCTGCTTTTAACAGTATGGGCGGGGCTTAGTGATGTCACTCGTAATCCCCGCCCCCTGAGCGGCTGCTGAAACTCTCCTCTCCGGGCTTCTCCCGGAGAGGAGAATGTTAAAGTCGGCAACCCTGATGTATGTGTGTATGATATTTATACTCTGTGTGTGTGTGAGAGATAATACTGTATTTATGTATTCAAAGTCTGTTGTGTGTGTGTGTGTGTGTATGTATGTGTGTGGGTGGTGGCCCTGCATAGCCAGCCGGCAGCAGAGCCGCATGGTGTGGGGGGGGGGGGGCACAATTTCTAGTGGCAGCCCTGCAAAAAGCACTGTTTGATTGCTATCTTCAGATGTGTGTTGTAATCACCATATGCATTATAGTGCCTGAGAGCACTTCAGCCACCGTAGAATTCTCTGCTCAAGCCCCAGAAGGTGAGACATTCCAGAGCCGGTGCCCGATAGGTAGAGCCATCTATAGATGTTGTTGCCTATTCAAGTCTACGGGCATGTTACTGTAGAATGACTTTCTGTCCCTAGTGGCTGGCACAGTCATTACTCTCTCCTTCATCAATAGCCTATCACAGCAGTGGAAGAGGAGTTGGGCAAGAACTTGCCATGACTATTACCATCTGATGGTAGATAACTGTGCCAAGCGCTGCAAAGCCTATAAATAGAAGCTGAAAGTGACCAATTATGATCAGGGACGGCACCCGTAGAATTATTAGGTAACTATTTCAAATTCTGTAAATCTGTGTGAAGAAGGAGATGCGGTCAATTTACCTACAATCAAAATCCTGATGGTCAATATACCGTCAGCCATTGACTGGTTGTCAAAACAATGACAAGGTCAAAATACCGACAGTTGAAATGCCAACATTTAAAATGTTGACCCGGTCAAAATAGCAACTTTTAAAATATCAACAGCTCAAAACGTTGACATGAGTTTTTCATGATGTTTTCATTGAAACTGACTTTTTCATACTTTACCATCCCAGTGGATGTGGAGGAGGAATTTAATATCATGCCAAGCACAGCGAGGCACTGTCTGAAGCATGGCGAGCGCAGCGGTACGCTTATACGACGTCCATGTCGACCTGTGTCCACACACGCACCAACAAAGTAAAGAAATCATATTGACTATTAGACCTGACTATGTTGCCATTTTGACCACGTCGGTATTTTGACCATCGGTCAATGGTTATCGGTATTTTGAGCATTGGGATTTTAATTGTAGGTAAACCCTACTAGATTCTGTGCACATGTAGGGATTCACCCTTGGACATAAATAGCATAGCCGGGCCCAGGTAATGGGGGGGGTATGTCCTAATGAAAGGGGTATGACTACACCTTCCCAAAAATATATATTCTAAAACAGTATTTATGGCACCCCAACAAGGAGCATATCAGGAGGGGGTTCAGTAATCCTGATCGATTTGTCGCCCCAAACCCCCCCCCCCCCCCCGCCCATGCAGCCAACCCAATAGACCAATAATGTCACTGCAGCTTAGGATAGCGGTCAAGCAGTGGACCTCAGAACCCCAGGCCCCTCGATCTGGACCAGGCCTTGGTGATTTGTTTCTACTAACCCCCATCTTGGTGCCACTGGACACCCTGTACTGTATTGACCACAGGTCGCACTTTGGATCTCAGGGATAGATATATTAACCTCACTGAAGTGATAAAGGGACTGTTACCAGCACCTAACAGCTGAGTTACTGATTGGGTTTAAACATGGCAGTTAGGAGCTAATTGGCTGGTGTTAAAATACCAGCCACATTATCAATTCACAGGGCTAAACAAATCTGCTCCACAGTTACTGACATCCCTATAGATTGTAAGCTTGCAAGCAGGGCCCTCTCACCTCTATATTAAGTTTGTTTTGTCACTGTTTCCAATTGTAAAGTACAATGCAATATGCTGCATAGATAAATAAAATGTCTTTCTATAAAAATACACACAACTTACAGTACTGAATATAGCTGGAGGCTTGAATTTTCAAAAATTTTATTTTAACCATTTAATTGCCACTTAAAAATACTGCCAAGTGCAACAGCCAAAACCCAAAGACAGATTCCAAAAGTCCCAGTATCCTCCGGATGTTTTGTTCCGTCAATCACAACTTGCAGAGACAATCGTTGTCCCTAAAATGGATGATTTAAACAGTTTTCTTTCATTTCTGAATTTCTGGCAAAACACTGGATTCATTTGTCTCCTTTCAATGACAAGCGTCTCAATTAAAAAGATTTCCGCTATCGCAACTCTTCGCCAGAAAAAAAAAAAACAGCTTTAACTTAACAAGCAAAACACTTTTTTTTCTTCCCTGTTTTTACGGAACTTCATTTCAGATGACTTTCAAACTTCACCGATGAGTGGAAGGGATCTGTGTTATTCCATAATCTACAAATGTCCTGCACAGCTTTGATTCTTGTGTGGGATAAAAAGGACAGAGGATGTTCAAATCTCTATTTCATAATATTGTCCAGTGCTGGGGTTTTCAAGGTAAAACATCTCTGGCACCAGTCCCAGCGTCTTACTGAGATTTGATGGGGTTTTTGTCAGCTAAAGCTGTCAAATAGGAGACATTTCACTATGGCTTTGCTGATGCTCCATCTTGAAAAGTGGAAGAAAAAAAAGTTGACAACATCTGATCCTTCTTTTTACATTCCGTACTCTGCACAGGCTTTCTTGGAACAGCTCAATCACTCCTAACAGCATGAAAGTATTTCACTAAGAAGACACTCAATAAGCTCACTAATTAACTGTGCTGCTAATTCTTACCAGCCTTGATGGTAAAATCTTTAGTGCACTCGAAAATAAAAGAAGGAAGAAAAAATGTTATTGTCGTACCAGGAAAACATTTTTGTCCTTTCAGTTTAATGCTATTTACTGGTGTAAAAATCCATCAAGCTTATTGCAATTTTATTGAGTTTGTTAAAGTTTACATTTCTGCTACATTGAAATATATCGAGGTTATGTAATGTGCACTTAGCAAAATATAGGGATTCTTGTACTTTTATGCTGCTACTATAGCCGTGTTTGCATAGTTTACAGCAGGGGTGGTCAAACCTGTCCTTAAGATCTACCAACAGTTCATGTAGTCTGGGCAACCTGTGGATCTATAGTAGGAATCAGTGGCGTAACTTTAGCACCGCAGCCCCCGAGGTCGCGGGGGGGGGGGGGCCGCTGTGCATATGGGGGCGCCGGGGGGGGGGGGGGGCTGCGGTGCTATAGTAATCCCCCCACCCCCATGCCCTGCATGCTTACCTGTCCGCGCGTCCCGGCTCCCCTCCTGGCTTCAATCAATGCTATGGAGACGGACCACGATAAAATGGCCGCCCCATAAAGCAAACTGTTCTCTGAAACTGTCTGCGGTATGGGGGCGGCCATTTTATCGTGTTCCGTCTCCATAGAAATTATTGAAGCCAGGAGGGGAGCCGGGACGCGCAGACAGGTAAGCATGCGACAATGGGGGGAGGGGGCACGGGGGGGCAGGCACGGGGGGCCGGCCGGAGGGGCGGGCGGGGAGGGGCGCTCCCCATTAACGGCGGGGGGGGCGCCCCAAACAAAGCTATGCCGCTGGTAAGAATGAATGCAGCAGGTTTGATAATGTGACAGTTAGTAATGACTACAGCTGTGCACCAGCTAGGTGATTTGGAAGACATGGACTGTTGGTAAATCTTGAGGACCGGTTTGGCCACCCCTGGTTCACATTATATTACTTTGGCATGATCTTTGATAGTGACCTGAAAGGACACAACAGGTTATTGGCTTGGACTTTAGACTGGTTAAATACTATAACAATGGTTCCCAAACTACTGTATGTGCCTTGGCATCCAGAGATGCTCCAGAACAATTGCAGGGGTGCTTTGTAATAGAACAAGGAACAACAGAACCCAGCATAATTAGTTGGGAATATAAGTCTCTAGTGTGGTAGGGTTTGGAAATCAATCGTCCTAGTAATGCATTCAATGTGTCCAAAGAATTTAGAGTGTAACCACACTTGTTAAAAGAAAGTGCATAATGACCTAGTTGCAAATACAGGAAAAATTGGAGTGATGAGTTTGCATTGCAATATAAAAGGACATTAATAAAATATCACATTATAACAAAGATAGCAGTGACTGACATACATGTTGAATTACCGCCACATTTGGAACCTGAATAAGTGAACTGTACAGCTTAGAAGTGGAACTATACTTTCTAGCAAAAACTTAAGGCCCCCATACACTATGCGATTTGGCCCCGATTTCACCTGATTCTGGAGGATTGGGATGAGAAATCGGGTGAAATTGGCCAAATTGCGTAGGGTATGACATCCGATCTGATCCAATGCGCGGTCCCGTGCACATCGGATCAGATCCGGATGTCAGACGGTCTGCACATAATACAAATCATGTGCAGCCGTCTGGGGGAGCGGCAGGAGCAGGCTGGGAGTGGGGTCCGGTCTGGGGGAGCGGCACGAGATGTAGCGGCAGGCAGGGAGTGGGGAACGCAGATGCCGAGCAGAGACCGGGGGCGCGGCTGGAGAATAGAAAGAAATCCTATTCAAAAGACTGGGTGGCCACTGATTGGCTGGGAACTCAGCCAATCAGCGGCCGCCCAGTCTTTTGAATAGGATGGTTTCTATTCTCCCGATGCTCTGCGGTCCCCACGGCGAGCAGGAGAATAGAAACCATCCTTTTCAAAAGACTGGGCGGCCGCTGATTGGCTGAGTTCCTAGCCAATCAGCGGCCGCCCAGTCTTTTGAATAGGATTTCTTTCTATTCTCCCGCTGTGCCCCCAGTCTCTGCTCTGCATCTGCGCCGCGGTCCCCGCTCCCTGCTACTACATCTCGTGCCACTCCCTGGACCGGTCCCCACTCCCAGCCTGCTCCTGCCACTTCCCGACCAGTCCCCACTCCCAGCCTGCTCCTGCCGCTTCCCCCTCGGACTGGTCCCCACTCCCACGGACCGCTAGCTCTCCTGCAGCTACCTGGGTTTTTACATGTGATAAATCGCATCCGATTCCAGGGGGGGGGTTCCAAAGATTTATGTACCTGTGGCATGTCCATGTGTTTGGAGCAGGCAGCAGCCTTCTTGGATGCCGGGGAGGAAAGTGGTGTGTCAGTGTCGAGCACCATATTGGCTTCAACGCGCCTCTTCTCTTGCTGGTTTGGAGACTTAGCTGGTTTGGAGACTTAGCGGGCGTCGCCGGTGAGAGGAATCTCTCCAAGTACTGCACCGAGGTGCGGGGTTGTGTGGCTGAGGTTCCCTGGAGGCCGCCGAGAGCCTTGTAATGCCTTGCTGACAGAGTCACTCCGGGAGCTCCACCACTGGGCTGCCTACCACAAGAAGTCGATGCACTCTTTTTTATACTTTGTCTATTTCCAACTGCCCCCACCGTAGGACACTGCCGGCCCTGGGCGGGACTGTCCCAAAAACCAGGATAGTCCAGTGAACAGCGGAACAGTTGGGAGATATGGGTGGGATATTCTAATATCCGCTGCCCCCCTCCGCCCCATTTCACCGGCTACCGCATGTATCCTAATCACATATGCACTAACATAAGTGATTAGTAACGGATAAGAGCTGTACTTTGCAATGTAGTACTGTCCTTTTTCTTCCGGGTCTGAGACCCGGGAGATCCTCTGTGCATGTGCAAAGTGACGGCGTTGGCCGCGGGGCATGCTGAGAGGTATCTGTGGAGGATCTCTCAGACAGTGCAAAGGAAATAAGCCAATAGGCTTCTATAGGGTAAAAGCTGATGGTTCCCTCTGCTGTGGTACCCAGACAGAGGGGCTTTACTAAGGTAACCAACTGTCCTCCTTTAGGGAGGACAGTCCTACTTTTCTAAGTTCTGTCCTACCTCAAAAAGTTTCCTCCTTTATGTCCTCCTTAATAACATTGCTGCGGAGGTGGCTGTTTCCATGATCAGTGCTGTTCCTTTCTCCGGCTCAAACAGTAGCCTCTCCACATGCACAGAAGCACTGTACATGGCCATAATATAATAGCAGCACCCTCCAGCTCTGACTTCAGACTCCAGCTAGCTGTGCAGCACGCCCAGCCCTGGCCCTGTCTCGGAAGAATAGGTAAGAAACAGCTCAGGACACATTGAACATATTGGAGATGGGGGCAGCAGAGAATGGGGAAGTGGGGGAATGTCAGTGCTAATATGTTTATAAATGTTTTAAACGGGGATATACAAAATGAGGTAGGGTTTCTTTTTCACTGACTGGGTTTGTAGGCCACGCCCCCAAATATCAGCTGCGCCTAAGGCACGCATCGATGTCCCTCCTGCTGTGGATTAGAAGTTGGGAGGTATGGGTTGCGGGGGGCCCAAAGCATATGCTTGCAGCTGGACCTAGTTTCGCCACTGCCCACCCTGCCCATAATTTGTTTGGTTGCTGCAGGCAACATCTAAACTTGTCTGTTATAGAAGTTAAAGTAAATCTATCCCATAGTCTCTAGTGAAGTGGAAAAAAACTAGACAAGATTTTGTCTAATTTATAAGTACTAGTCATGGGAAGTTATGTACGATGTCGATAGTTAACCCCTTCCCGACATTGGACGTACATTTACGTCATGGTCGGGAAGTACTTCCCGACACATGGCATAAATGTACGTCATGCCATTAAACTGTCACCGCGTCTATAGACGCGGTGACAGTTTGGAGATGTCTGCTGTCCCTGACAGCAGACATCCCCCCTCGCCGCCCGGGGGGGGCAGGAATGCCCCCCCCGGTCGGCGATCGCTGTGATTGGCTGTTCAAATGTGAACAGCCAATCACAGCTATTTCTGTGTTACCGGCGGCTATGCCGCTCGGTAACACAGAAAACGGTGGTGATCGGTGCTGTTAAGTACAGCACCGATCACCACCGATCCGCGGTCACCCCCTCCCTCCCACCCGGCAGCACTATATCTTACCCGGGACCCGGCAGCCGTGTGGTGATCGGTGCTGTTATGCGCCGCAGCGCTGCCTCCCCCCTCCCTCCCTCCCTCCCTCCCCCCGCCAGCAGCAGCAGCAGCACTAGGCACTAGGGACATAGTAAAAATGAAAAAAAATAAAATGAAATGATTATATATATATATATATATATGTGTGTGTGTATGTGTGTATATACACACACACACACACACATATATATATATATATATATATATATATATATATATATGTGTGTGTGTATATACACACACACATATATATATATATATATATATATATGTGTGTGTATATACACATATATATATATATATATATATATATATATATATATAGGCAGGTAAACGGACCAGCACTCTCCTTAATTGCTGTAAATGTGGCTGCGTGCCTTTGCCCAGATACATACACGGCAGGGTTTCTCCTCATCCAAGAAAAGTTGAAACGACACGTCACTGCAGCAAATGAACAATTCTTTATTGGAGCCTCAACGGCTCGTTTCGGGGCATCAGCCCCTTTCTCAAGAGGCAAACAGAATAGCTTACAAGCAGCATCTTGCTGCTTGTAAGCTATTCTGTTTGCCTCTTGAGAAAGGGGCTGATGCCCCGAAACGAGCCGTTGAGGCTCCAATAAAGAATTGTTCATTTGCTGCAGTGACGTGTCGTTTCAACTTTTCTTGGATGAGGAGAAACCCTGCCGTGTATATATATATATATATATATATATATATATATATGTGTGTATATACATATATATATATATATATGTGTGTATATATATATATATATACAGATAGATATTCCCGACCGAAGACGTATATATACGTCATGGTCGGGAGGTACTTCCCGACCGAAGACGTATATATACGTCATGGTTTTAAACTGTCACCGCGTCCATAGACGCGGTGACAGTTTGGAGATGTCTGCTGTCCCTGAGCCCCGGTCGGCGATCGCTGCGATTGGCTGTTCAAATGTGAACAGCCAATTGCAGCGTTTTCTGTGTTACCGGCGGCTAAGCCGCTCGGTAACACAGTGATCGGTGGTGATCGGTGCTGTTAAGAACAGCACCGATCACCACCGATCGCCAGCCCCCCCCCCCTCCCACCCGGCAGCCCCCCTCACTCCCACCCACCCGGCTGCCGCAGCGCCAGCACCCCTCCCACCCCCCCGCCAGCCGCAGCGCCAGCCCCCCTCCCAAAGCTGGTGACCAAAATGGGGTCACTTGTGGGGGGGTTCCACTGTATTGGTGCTTCGGGGGTCTTGCTAATGCGACATAGCACCCACCATTCATTCCACCACCAAAAATCACTCCTTCCCTTCTGAGTCCTGCCATGCACCCAACTGGTATTTTTTGGTCACATGTGAGGCATTGCCGTACTCGGGAGAAATTGGGGCACAGATTTTGGGGTGCTTTGTATCCTTCATTCCTTGTGAAAATGAAAAATTTTGAGCCAGATCTGCATTTTTGTGTAAAAAAATGTAATTTTTTACAGAAAAATGCAGTTCTGGCTCAAAATTTTTCATTTTCACAAGGAATGAAGGATACAAAGCACCCCAAAATCTGTGCCCCAATTTCTCCCGAGTACGGCAATGCCTCACATGTGACCAAAAAATACCAGTTGGGTGCATGGCAGGACTCAGAAGGGAAGGAGTGATTTTTGGATTTTGCAGCACAGATTTTGGTGGAATGAATGGTGGGTGCTATGTTGCACCAATACAGTGGAACCCCCCCACAAGTCACCCCATTTTGCAAACTACACCCTTCAGGGAATTCATCAAGGGGTATAGTGTACATTTCAAACCCCCAGGGGTTTCACCAATTTTGATACAACTGAGCTGTGAAAATGAAAAAAATTTTTTTTTTATTTTCACTGCCCAGTTGTACCACAATTGGTGAAACCCCTGGGGGTTTGAAATGTACACTATACCCCTAGATGAATTCCCTGAAGGGTGTAGTTTGCAAAATGGGGTCACTTGTGGGGGGGTTCCTAACTTTTAGCATCTTATGGTGCCTAGAAACCTACATGGTGCCTAAAAAATAATCTCATAAAAAGGAGGCTCCAAAATCAAGTAGGTGCTCCTTCTATTATGAAGCCTGTGGTTTGGTCACCGTGCACACTAGGGCCACATATAGGATATTTATGAAAACAAAAGAATTGGGGGAATCAATTTTTAGTCACATTTCTCTAGTAAAATCTACTGTATTCGTTAGAAAAATGTATTAAAATTGAAACTCTGCAAAAAAAATGAAATTTTGAAATTTCACCTACACTTTGTTTTAATTCCTGTGAAACACCTAAAGGGTTAACAAACTTCCAAAATGCTGTTTTGAATACTGTGAGGGGTGCAGTTTTTGAAATGGCATCATTTATGGGGGTGTCTCACATACAAGTCCCTCAAAGTCACATCAGAACTGAACTGGTCCCTAAAAAAATCAGTGTTTGAAATTTTCTTGAAAATTTGAGAATTTGCTATTCATATTTTACGCCTCCTAGTGTCCAAAAAAATTAAAAGGAAGTTGAAATAATGATGGCAACATAAAGTAGACATATGGTCTATGTTAGTTATTAACTATTTTGAGTGGTATGATTATTTGTCTCACAAGCAGAAAATTTAACATTTTGCAAATCGCTAAATTTTCCATTTTTTCACGACATTTTGGTATTTTTCACAAAAAAACACAGACTGTATCGACCCAAATTTACCACTAATTTGAAGTACAATGTGTCACGAAAAAACAATCTCAAAATCACTGGGATAAGTAAAAGCAAAAAAAAGTTATCCCCACTTAAGTGAGACATGTCAGATTTGAAAAAAATGGCTCTGTCAGGAACGCAAAAACTGGCTGCGTCAGGAAGGGGTTAATATTTACTTTCTTTGTGTAAAATATGCACTTCTTGGCTTTAGCATCTTCAGTGATGGAGAAAATTACCTTGCACTTATAGTAGTTCTGAAACCAGGAATTAAAAGGAATTTCCAGCTAAAGTCAATCATTGTAAATTACACTCCTCTGATTAAAGAAATTAATTACGCAAAGTAGGAATTGGAACTTTGTAGCAGCCCTGGTATTCAATTATCCAAAGAAAATAATATTTAAATGTTAAACTAATGTGTTTTATGGACGTACAAAAATAAAATTACCAGAATCATCACACTTATTATAGGGCCCTAATTTTTAATTTATTTTAGAATTGAAATTACAAGAGATTAATTTGCTAAATTACCTAATTACGATTGACTTCTGGTTAGCACTTTCTTTTTCTTGAATGTGATTTATTACAAAAAATTCAATTTATTAATACATCAAAGTGTTGCTTCCAGCGATAGGGCCAAAGGTGAAAGAGTTTAGTATTTTTATTTATTTATTATTTTACCTCTCTCCAAGGCTTAGTATATTGATCCTCTAAATCAGTGATTCCCAATACCGGTCCTCACGTACACCCAATAGATCACATTTTCCAGGTCACTTGTGGATTTTTAAAATGTGACAGTTGGTGACACACAGTTGGTGACTTGGAAAATCTGAACTGTCAGGGATTCCTGAGAACCGGGGTTGACAACTACTGCCCTAAATCTATTGCAATGGGTGGGTGTTAATTCCGGTTCTGCGCTTCCTTAGGCTGCCAAAGACAGTTCCAAGTGGAGGATATTCCCAGATCCTTCAATTATGACAAAAATAAACAGTAAGGAGAGAGTAACTTCAAGCGGCACCACAAGTGAGGGGGAAATTGTGTTTAGCAATCTCGTAAAGAAATAGTGAAGAAAAACATAAAATTATACTTGATAGCAGGTGTATGTCCTTCTTATATCAACCTACTAAAATCTTCTAATGGATATATTGCTCCAAATATGTGTCTGCCCATTAAAACATACTGTTATGGCCGGATCAGTAACACAGAAACAGGAAACTGACTGTGTTGGAACGCAATATGCGTTCCAAATAACCGGAAGTGACGCGACGGTATAGACGAACCCGGAAGTGAGCGGTGGGACGAGCGGAGGAGGAGGACAAACGCTCGTAACCGCCAATCACTTAAGTAATTAGACATGCAGTATATAGAGGACCCCGGACATGCCACAGATACAGCCTTGAGAAAGACCCCAGGTTAGCGGGTAGAAACGCATTGGCGGATTTTGTGGCACAGACTCACCAGATAAGGAGAACACTGGAACTTTTACCCATCGCAGCTGTCCCCAGACCTGTCACCCGGGCACCGTACTGGTGATTATACTGTGATAACATATGCATGAACTGCTTAAAACCCAGTTCTGATACTTGAGCTGGTAATTGTTCCCTTGATTTATCCAGCATCTGGAGTTCAATTTTTTATAATTTGTGTGTATGTTTTGTGTTTTTTATGTATTAAAACTGGCTTCACTGATATGAGCCTTCCTTCTCCAAGGAAGGCATATTGCTCCAAGGTGTAAAAACACCTTGGAGCAATATATCCATTAAAAGATTTTAGAAGGTTGATGTGAATATAAAAAGGACATACACCTGTCATTATGGAAGTATAATTTTATGTTTTTCTTCACTATTCCTTTATGAGATTGCTGAACACAATTTCCCCCTCACTTGTGGTGCCGCTTGAAGTTACTCTCTCCTTACTGTTTATTTTTGCCCTAAATCTATGTCAGTTGTTCTCTCATATGTATGACTTGGAGTAGTAAGACTCTTTCTCTACATAAATTTATTTTGTTCGCTGTCTTTTTCACATTTACACATATTAACATTTACTTGGGTCACATTCCAAAGAGTACATAGCTCTACATGTAAGATTAGCTTTGGGGAGATATTCAGACTTAGGAAGCGTTGATCATTGGGATAGCATAGTGGTGCTGTGGTTAGCATTACAGTTATAAAGTCATGAGTTTAGGGCTCTACAGGGGGGAGTTTGTGGGCCAGATTATGAGGCCTAGAAAGCAGCTACGTCAGATGCAGTGGAGCCGTGCTTTATTTTATTTTAATTATTTCATCCCTTACGATCCATGTGGACTATGACTGAGAGTATTCAAATGTGCTGAATGCAGCGGAGAGAAGCACCTTTCCTGAGGAAGCAGAAGCGATACACTTATTGGGGTTACATGTTTCTTCAAATGGTAAATGGCACTCCAAAAATACAAAACACAATTGTGTTGATCTTTTAGCCGGTCTACCTTTTCTATATCGATTTACTGGCGCTGTCGACCTTTATGAACATGTTGAACTATGCCAATTCGTCCATATGGGGTTGACCTAGTAACTACCAATCTTATTAGAGTCAACCCAATAATAGACATCCATTGAAACATTGAGGGATTTATTCACTAAGTTGGGCGTTCTATTGAAGATGGAATGCCCAAATCAACCAATCCAATTCTAAGTCCTATTTATTTATCATCATCTAGAAGATAATAGGGTACTTATGTAGTAACTGGGCTGCCGATTTCTAAATCGGGTCGGATCGGGAGATCGCATCGCATCGCATGCGACCATGCGATTCGATGCGATGCGATGCGATGCGATGACCCGATTTTTCCATAGGAATCAATGTTAAAATGGACTGAGTCCATTTTAACATGGAATTCAATGGGAAAAATGGGTCCTTTTCATACCCCTACTATCCAAGTGGGCATGGAGTTGGATATAAACCTGTGGCGAGCGTAGCGAGCCACCGAGCCCGAAGCGTGGCGAGCGAAGCGAGCCCCGCGAGGGGACGAATACCGTCCCCTCGCGGGGCTCGCTTCGCTCGCCACGCTTCGGGCTCGGTGGCTCGCTACGCTCGCCACAGGTTTATATCCAACTCCATGCCCACTTGGATAGTAGGGGTATGAAAAGGACCCATTTTTCCATAGGAATCATTTTAACATTGATTCCTATGGAAAAATCGGGTCATCGCATCCGATATCGGATGCGATGCGATGCGATGCGATATCGCATCGCATCGCATCTGATTGTATGCCTTAACTTAAGGCATACAATCAAAAAATCGGCAGCCCAGTTACTACATAAGTACCGATAATAGATATAATCTGATTGGTTGCCCATGGCAACATTCCATCTTCAATAGAACTCCCATCTTAGTAAATAAACCCCTCAATGTTTCAATGGATGTCTATTATTGGGTCGACCCTAATAAGATTGGTAGTTACCCCGGAAAATCACAAATGGATCACATTGAATTAGAGATGAGCAGGATCAGTACCCAGAGAACCAAACCCTAATGAACTTACCCGATCAAGGCCGGCTCGATCCTTCGCGACATTTTCCCAATCCAGAACAAGGCCGAATGTCATCATCCCACTGTCAGATTGTCGTGAGACTCAAACTCTATAAGTCCCGGTCATTGGTGCTATCTTCAATCCAGCTATAGATTTTTAGACAGCACCGACATGGGGCAGTGTGACAAGGGGCAGCCACAAGTGTAGCAGTCCCTGTCGCTGAAATGATTGTTTTTTAAAAGTGTGCATGTCCTGTTTATACAACGTAAGGGTGGGTGGTAGGATAATTTCATCTTGCACCTCAATTCTTTGCATTATGTGCTCTTTGGAGCATTTTTGCTATCATTTATCAAGCTGATCCTGTCTGCAACTGCAGTGCCACTCCTAGATGTGCCACGTGTTTGTGCCGACCACTTGTGTTGCTTACATTAGCTTAGTCATCCAGTTGCCTTGGTGCAACCTTTTGACCTATAAACAATATTGTGAGGCATCCAGAATAGACTGTAAATTAGTGGAAATTAATGTTATTGGGGTTACAAATACTGTAGGAACAAAAAAAAAAAATGTCTGCCGTTTTGGTTGTTTTATGATTTTTAAAACCAAAACCCGAAAGGTTGATTTGGTCAAAACCAATCCAGATCCAAAACACGAAAAGAGATCCAGATCCAAAACCCCAAACGGTAGTTTTGGCAAAACGAATCCAGATCCAAAACAAAGCACAAAACTCAAAAAGTGCACACCTCTAAATTGAATACAATGTGCCCTTACTGTTACAAACTTATTTAAGAAATTAATGAGTCTTAAATTAAGAATTTTGTTTTTATCAGGAGAAAAATAGGTTTGTCAAATTCTATAGGCAATTTGTTTTATTGCCTGCACACTCCCTTCTCGGCCCACAAACAAACATATGTTTGTGCAAATCATCATTATAAAGGCATTTCCTGTAACGGTAAAATAGCTGCCTTGGTACTAAAAATATGCAATTTCATAAAAGGATCAGTTTGACCTATTTGGACCATTGTTAGCAAACACCCAATAAAAATTGCAAACACAAGAAAAATAATCCCAGTTAACTTCAGCCAAACTGCTCTGCTGTACATAAACAGAAAATGAAAATTCAAAGTCTGTAATTTAAGCATCGCACCATATGAGCCAACTTAAAACTTGTTCTACTTTTCCTTAACACACCATTTAAGTGAAAACAGTGGGGGATACAAACCCTTCAGAATACATGGGGTTTCACAGAAAATCCATTCTACAGTTAATTGAGGATGGAAGAGGACCTATTTTTGGTTATTGCGCTGTACAGAAGTAGGTGGTATGCGGTATACATCTGTGGCAGCAGATGCTGTGAATGTTGCTCGCGGAAGATGGCAACAGGATATGGCTTTAAAAATGTCGTAATTAAGAAAAATGTAACCTTGTGCAGTTAAAGCTGCAGGAGTGCACCTTTTGTTTTCTACTTTTTTTTTTTTTTTTGGTGTTAAGTTGCTTACCTAAGTGCAAATTATCGTAGAAAAATGCAAGTATTTATATTTCAAATCACAACATCAGAAATATGAAAGGCTAAGGCCGGGATGTATCAAATGGAAAATGCGGTAAAAACACTGTTTTCTGTGTTTTTGCCACATTATCATATGTATTAACGTGGGACCGCTTTTTCTGGAGTTGCCCTATAGAAGCATTCCCAGCTGCTACTCACCGGACCCCTCAACCTGCGTCCTGGGGCGGTGTAAGGTTTCTCAACACCCTAGGCAAAACATCAACCTATTGCCCCCTCAGGGACATAATTCCCAGAGGCAATGGAGATGCCATCCTCCAGCACTGGAGGGGCACCTGCATGTCCAGCAGCCCCGTGTGGTTCACAGCAGGATCCAAGTGTGCCGCTGCTCTTCCACTGGAGCTCTGCAGCACAGTCACATAGATAACTGGCTTTATCACAGGATTCAGACTCTGTGGCTCCCCCCAGATCCTGGCACCCTAGGCAGCTGCCTAAAGATGCCTAGTGGTAGAGCCGGCCCTGCCTGCGTCACCTCCCTTCACCTGCTGTCCGGGCTGCCTCCTGCTGTGCTGCCCAGATCCAGTGACCTGGACCTAGCAGCAGTACTTCCTGTTCCGGGTGCAAGTAGAAGGAGGAGCCCTGGAGTCCCTGCAGCCGTCTGCAACAGAAAGTTCCTGGGCATAGGCAGGGCCGTCTTAACATTAGAAAGGGCCCCTGGGCAACCTAGTTCACTGGACCCCCCCCCAAATTAGTTTGCCCAGGAGCCCACAGTCACCTCCCCAACCCTCACCTCTCTGGCTCCGTGCGGCAGCCAGTCAGCTTCCGGCGGCCGGGGATCCGATCATCTTCGCTGGGGGATCCGGGCAGCGGGATCAGGGCAGCGGCGGTAGCTAGGAGCCTGCCCTGAAGTGGCAAAGCGCTATTAACTGGCGGGGCGGGAAGCGCTGTTGCATTTGAAAAGACTGGCCAGACGCTGATTGGCTGAATTCAGCCAATCAGCGTTCGGCCAGTCTTTTCAAATGCAGCAGCGCTTCCCGCCCCACTGGCAAATAGCGCTAATGGGAAAGATGGTGGCCGGGTGGCGGGGATCCGACCATCCTCGCTGGGGAAGGGGATCAGGGCGGCGGTGGCGGTAGCTAGGAGCCCGAAGCGGCGAAGCACTATTTGTCGGCGGGGGCGGGAAGCGCTGTTGCCTTTTCAAAGACTGGCCGGATGCTGATTGGCTGAATTCAGCCAATCAGCATTCAGCCAGTCATTTTAAATGCAGCAGCGCTTCTCGCCCTCCCTGCCGGCAAATAGCGCTTCGCCGCTTCGGGCTCCTAGCTACCGCCACCGATGCCCTGATCCCCCTGCCGGATCACCCAGTGAGGGTGATCAGAACCCCGGCACACGGACCCCCGAAATTAAATTCACTGCTAGCTAGGAGGTGAAGCGCTATTTGCCGGCGGGGTGGGAAGCGCTGTTGCCTTTTCAAAGACTGGCCGGATGCTGATTTTCTGAATTCAGCCAATCAGCGTCCGGCCAGTCTATTCAAATGCAACAGCGCTTCCCGCCCCGCCGGCAAATAGAGCTTCGCCGAATCAGGCTTCTAGCTACCACCACCGCCCTGATCCCCCTGCCCGGATCCCCCAGCGAGGGTGAGCGGATTCCCGGACCCCGGCCACCATCTTTCCCATTGGGCTGGGCCGGGGGCCCCTAGGTCCTAGGGCCTCCGGGCAACTGCCCATCGTGCCCAATGGGAAAGACGGCACTGGGCATAGGAGGTGAGAGGGACCCGCGGCGACCCTCCAAACCGGCTCTGGTGGCTTCATAAAGGGCAACTCTTCGCAAGTTAGTACATATCCGATTAGTATCAATGCAATGAGTGGGGGGATCTACAGCAATTTCTTAGAACATCAAAAATATATTTTTTTACTCTGGCTTACCTTTTACATACATGCAATGGTGGCATCAACACTGGTTAATTTGATACAAAAGGTGTTATACTGTATTTGTGCAGTTATTATATTTTATATTTATGTTTCCCATGTGATAGATATATTCAATGCACATTTTTTTTTTTTATTTATTGTCATTACTTCACCCTTCATTAATAGATCCTTGGTGTAAGGATAAGGGTGTTTTCATTTATTACAGGACTTTTATCCGTATGCTTTATGGGACACCCAATGATTATGTTATTATAAATAACTAGTTAAAAGCCTTTCACTTTGAGCTGTGACAGTGTTTACTTTCACTTTGAGCGGTGACAGTTTTTAGACCACAAACTCTCCACCCCCAGTCTCTATTAGCACCTGCCTTCAATCTGTGCCTTCAAAGCTCCCTCTCTCCATGCCCAAGCAAGTTTGAAACAGATCAGTGTCCAGCGGTGGCTCTTACCTCTTCGGAGGAGGGGGGCTGCCATGATGTGGCCCCCCCTCCACTGTCGCTGCTGCTGCCGCTGCTGTGCTCCCCGCTGCTGCCACCACAAATGATTCCAGGTCCCAGCTGCGGGTCCCCTGAAACCAGGCCAGCGCATGCGCAGTAACTTCTTACATACTGCGCATGCGCTGGCCCCGCCCCCATGGGTTGCCTTTGCAGCAGCCCCCGGAGGCATATTCAGGGTCCCGGGTCTGGCGCATGCGCAGTATCATCCATGGTACTTCGCATGCACAGAACCAATTTTTGTGGCTGCCCAGCAGCTGCGCATAGAGAGGCATCCTGGAGGGAGGGAACACCTCCCAATGGGACTGCCTTGAGTGACTGACATGTCATAGTTTCAATAGGAAGTCACTGTCAGTTACAGTGCAGCCAGTGCAGTCACAGACGGCATCTGGCTTCTCTACAGTGGCGGATTTTACCTGGGAGGGGGGTTGCAGTCCCGCAGCCCATAGGTAAAAACCACCACTGTCAGTGTCCCTGCAAAAATTCACTTACTTTCACTTACTGTTATGACATCTTTTGAGCTTTTCTCTGGATTGACTGCCGGAGAGCACAGCAGCTGCTGGCTAAAGGCCCCCATACACTATGCGATCTTGGGACAATTTAATCCGATTTCGGCACTTTGGGCCGATAACCGGGTGAAATCAGCCCAAAATTGCAGGTGTGTGAGATCTGATCCGATGCGCTGTCCCGTGTGCATCAGATCGGATCAGGGAGGTCGGACGGTCAGCGCATAAGATCATATCCGACCTCCTTGTATGCAAATGCCTGGCAGACTGACCGGGGGAGCAGGGGGCGGGCGGTGATCCTCATCAGGGTAACGCCGGAGCGGGCAGCGGGTCCTGACGCTTTAAATAGCTGGTGGCGCCGGCGAGTGCTGACCTGGCCTGGCGGTGTGATCAGCAGCGCTGTGGGATGGGCAGTGCAGTGGCGGAATGGCGGATATTAGATTTTTTAAATACCTGTCAAATGAGAGCTCTCAGCCAATCAGAGAACAGACAGTCATTTGACAGGTATTTAAAAAATCTAATACCCACCACTGCACTGCCCGTCCCG
This sequence comes from Crinia signifera, assembly GCF_055691185.1. Taxonomy (NCBI): domain Eukaryota; kingdom Metazoa; phylum Chordata; class Amphibia; order Anura; family Myobatrachidae; genus Crinia; species Crinia signifera. The sequence continues at coordinate 9,487,620 of NC_139227.1, read as the reverse complement.
CAGTGCTGCTGATCACACCGCCCGGCCAGGTCATCACTCGCCGGCGCCGCCAGCTAGTTAAAGCATCGGGACCCACTGCCCGCTCCGGTGTCCCCCTGATGAGGATCACCCTTGCTCCTCACCGGCTGCTGCAGCTCCCCGTACATGTGATAAATCACAAGCGATTTATCACATGTAGAATTGGCTCATCAAGTTGCAAATTGTATGTGAGCCTCCTGGGGAGCTGACGGGCGGCTCACAGGAGAATTAGCTCCAACTTGTCTTAAGGACAAGTCGGCCTAATGTATGGGGGCCTTAAGATATCCCTGTGACAGCTTCACTAATACCCTCTAGGAGTTTCCAGATATTGGCGGTACTAAACCTCATAGAGGTGAAGAGTAGTTAGCCTTTTATATATATATAGATCCTCATATTTATTGTAGTTATCTTAACATCTGTATATACGGTACAACTGTCAGCACAGTTTGGGCGGCTGGACCTTACTTACCCTACCTAGTCACGAACCTTGTGATGATTATTTTGGTGTGACATTCTATTTTACTTTGATATCTTTAATATTCGGTGCTCAGTAAGCAGCAAACCTACCTATCCAACCTGAATTAGTCCCCATCAGTGGTGGCAATAAATATTATATATACATTATATATATATATATTAATTTATTTGGACAAGAAACTGTGTACAGTAAATAGTTTTGTTTTACCATTGAACCAAGCTACTTTCTGGGACAGTCACTCTTTAAATCTAAAGTTTTATAAGACTTATTAAATAAAATCCTGATTCAAGCACTATTTGGTATCCTTTGTCTGGAAGTTGGGTCATGCACACATCCCTGAGAATTAATGGCCCTGTCTTGTGGGTTAAACTGGTTCACAATCCCTGGGTTTCTGCCAAGCGTACTTGTGCAGTGTCTTTTGTACTTCTCAGAAAATCCCCGGTGTCAAATTAAATGGAGGTTTTTGTATAATATAGCCATCAAATACTTCCAAATGAATATGTTGGATGGAAAATATGCAAAACGAGAAAGGAAGTGCTAGAGCAGCATAATCAGTCATATAATGAAACTTATGCTAATAACAGAACCTGTAGAATATGGGAGCAATAGACCGGACAAAGGCGGATTGAGTAGATTCAGGCAGTAGGCGACTCTTTCATATTGTGGCTAATCTGGAGGCACCTGGAGAAAATTCAGACTTTTCTTAATGTACCGTTTATGAGGGGTTACTAGAGATGAGAAACGTTTCCCAAACTGTTCTACAAAATTGGCTTCACAAGTTTTTTACACTGTTCTGCTTCCACCAGTGGCGTAACTAGAAATCTTGCGCCCCCTCCCCCCAAAAAATCTTCTACATTTATTATAATTTGTCTACCTAAAAGCTCGTTGGCATCGGTTTCATGCTCATTGACCGGAGTTGCCTGCTCGTTGCCAGGGGTTTTATGTTCACTGCCAGGGGTTACATGCTTGTTGCTAGTGGATACATGCTCATTGCCAGGGTCAATATATATATATAGATAGATAGATAGATAGATAGATAGATAGATAGATACACAGTCCATCAGGCCGGCACCCTCCTTCTGAATGGTCAGCTGCCATGGTGCTCAGGAAGCACACATAGATAAGTAATCCAATATCCAGCACCCACGGACTTCAAAATATCAATGACACATACCAACAGGCTCCATTTAAAGTCAAGCTTTTGGGGTCTTTATTACCCTTCGTTAGGTCAGAATTACATAAACAAAATGATATCACGGCTTACCTTATATTGCTAAAGGCATAGCCACATCCACCAGCCCGGCCGCCATCTGCCAGACCCACGCGCCACAGGCACTTCCCGCAAACCGGAACTTCCGGGTATGCTCCCCAGGGCCTTCATCGCCGGCTTCTGGTCGTCATGGTTGTCCAATATTGGGTAGAATACTGGAAATACATAATACAAATACAATGAAAGTGCTCACCAAAAAAAAAAAATATATATATATATATACGTGGGTACAGGTAAGGTCACTCGCCAGACTGAAATTTTTACATCATTGCTTTATTTCATCATATTCATACGCTGCCAATACTCTGGTCAACGTTTCGACCCGAATTAGGGCCTTTATCAAGACTTGTTTTGACAGCCATCATAAATACATCGAACAAGTGCACACGATCTGTTGGCCAGAGTATTGGCACGTATATACTAAATATACTCCACACGGAGGACTATTTTGAGTGTGCATCCCAGCATTAATGAACTTTTTAAGTGAGTGTCGTCCCACCCCATGGATATATATATATATATATATATATATATATATATATATATATATATATATATATATTTATATTTATTTATTTATATTTATTTATTTATTTATACTCCCCTACACCCAGGGGCCATTAATAGGGACTCTGGTGAGGGTTGCCGGGGACATCAGGTCCGTCTGCATTGCTGCGGCAGTAAACTTAAGGGGGTTGACACGCCCCAGCTGCAGTGGTGGCCGCAATGTCAGTGGCAGCACAAGCGCAGCATATATTCAGGGTATTTTTCATAAAAAAAAGATACCCCAAAAAAGGCTGCAGAGTGTATGCACAAGGACAGCGATTACTCTGTACCTGTATGTGATCAAGTATTCACCCGTGCAATGATCACATTGCTGATTGGGGAAATCTTACCACATCACATCCGTGTCTGAGATGCAGTTTGTGATACAGTAGATCTGCTCCTTATTGTAGAGAAATAAGTAACCAATTCTCTTTTATATCATGTAAAGTGTTTAAATAGAACTGTGTTGTCAGAGTACTGCGCATATGCTCAGTGGGGACACTCACTTAGCGCATAGTCACTGTGGAGGGACCTCTTGAGCTCCCCGTATTTATACTGTAATTGAGAATAAGAAACGTGAAGCTCCGTTATTGTCACCTACCAACAATACTGGCATATTCCAATATGAACATATTTGGGCTGCAGTGCCATTGTTATGTCACTGACTTGCACCCCACCACATAGCAGAATTAAGTGGCACTTTACAATCAGCAAAATTCTGATTTGCAAATACAGACAGGGAAATTCATGGGTTGGACTCATCATAAGGGGACGGTTTGCAGGCACACAATGACATCATGCAAAGGCGAAGACTGCCCTAAATGGACTGGGTGTGGTTTACATGTATCAAATACCAATAAAAACATCATACCAGATTTATTTTTCAAACACTTTTTGAAAAAAATAAACTTTTTGGTTCAAGTAGTAAAACATGTGTCAAAGTCTCTTCTTTAACATATGTCTTGTAAAGCTGTCGAATGAGATCCTCCCAATTCCCTCCTAGACAGGGTCTTTGAAATTTTGCCAAAGATCATGGAATCTTTAACAGTCCCTGTGAATTGGGCTTTTATTTCCTCCTCCCCCTTCACATGTACTAGCTCCCAGACCTCCTCCTCCTCCCAGTGAGACATAACACAATGAGTGGCAGTCTTTTCACTAGAACCTTCTGGCACTGACACACTACTCTGCACTGTGTTCCTCTTATGTGTGGCGTCTGCTCCTCTCTGACTGCCGCTGATGATGTCATCAGCAAGCATCAGGTAACCCTTCGTGGCCAATTAAAACTGTTTTTATACGGCCATAGAGAGCATTTTTCCGGGTTGCGTGATTGATACTTTACCCGGGTCGATAACTTGGAAAGAAAGACTCGGTAAAAACCTGGGTCAATTGCGGGGTCGGGGACCCGGGAAGTTGGTGCCTTTCAGACATAACAAAATCCCAGGTTGATGCAAGTTTTTGTCCAAAGTGAAAGTGGATGGAGCATTGTTCCTGAGAACTATTACTACAGTGATCAGAAAATAATTACCTCAATATGAAAACAATGATACAACTGGGAAGTATAAAGGGTTCCAGCAGAGCATGGGTTATCTATGGCTTGTAGTCAGGGCCGGAATAAGGTCTGTGGGGGCCGTGGACAACAAAAACTGTGCCCCCCCCCCCCCCTCCATTCCTCACACCCCCCCCCCTCACCACCTGTGCAGTGTACGGGGCCGCGATGTGATTGTGGCTGGCGGGATCGTGATTTGTGACAGCTGTGTGTGCTGGGGATGTATCTGTCTGGGGAGCAGGGTGCTGTCAGGAAGGATCACAGACATGGATGGGGCTGCAGAGGGACACAGGCAGAGCCTTCATCATCTTGTCCAGTAGAAGGAGGAGGAGGCTGGCAGCGGTGGCGGGTGCAGCTTGTCCCCGGGCACCGGCAGGAAGCAGCAGCTTTCCCTCAGCTGGCGGCACTGGGCATCGTATCTTTGAAAAGCACACACAGTGACAGGGGGATAGAGAGTCACGAGTGGCAGCCAGGGCGAGGACAGACGAGATAATTACTCCCCCTCCCAGCGCCGCCCTCTCGCTTGGTAAGCCGCGAGGCTTGGGCCACCTTCCTCTGCAGCACCCTCACCCCTAGCACCTCTGCCTACTGTACCAGCCTCTCTGGCCTTCTGGAGGCATGCCTGGCACAGAGGGGTATAGTGGGCACTTTACAGTAATGATGACCCCCCACAGACACACACCCACCACACATTCCCATGCACAGCCCCTGGCCACCCATAGAAGACATGTAATTGTCATTCCCCATCTTCCACCTTGCAATCAGCACTGGGGAGGCAGCGAGGTCCTTGCGGCTACACTGTCCAGCCGCCACAGGGTCCCCCTGGCCACCTCATGCTGCCTGCCACCCACCCGCCAACAATGATTGGAGTGTGGGGGCCCCTGAAGTGTGGGGGCCCCGGGGCGACCGCCCCTGTCGCCCCATGGTGGATCCGCCACTTCTTGTAGATGTGAACAATGGTGGGTCACACAGCAGGGCTAAGTAGGCAGCAAGCAGCATCCAATAAGCCTGTATTCTGAACATTTTTTGGGCAGACACATCATTAGAGTCAATGGGGTAGCAAATGTGCCCTAGAGATAGGGGGGTAGTGCCAGTGGGAGGAAAAATGAAGATGGCTATTCCTGTGATGGTCATAATGTGAGAGAGGGGTGTAACAAGGAGTATGTAGTCTACCATTTAATGAACCCACTTTGTCAGCATTATAATCTCTTTGTCACCTTGTATTCGGTGTCAGACTGGGAGGGTAAGAGCCCACCGGGTAGATGTCTGCCATGTGACGTCACGGCGCAGGGCCGGTCCAATGTGTGACATCACAACACAGGGTGGGTCCGACTGTCCAGTGCAACCCGCCGGTGGCTTTTTTCACCTGCTCCTCCCCATCCTGCTGCTGGCTTCCCCGCTCTGAATCTACTGCTCCTCCCCGGCTTAGATGCTCCGGCTTTGCTGCTGCTTCTCTGCTCCAGCTCCTGGCTAGGTGATCACCGCTGCTCCCGGTTTAGCCTGTTTGCTCCAATCGCCCACTCGCAGGGAATAAAAGTTCCTTCATACAGTACCTCACTCTAACGATGAATTCTCCGGTCCACCGCTGGGCCAGTTCGAGCCTGCTTGTGTTTATCATTCTGTGTAAACTCTGTATGGTGCTGCAAATATCAATTTATGATATTATTTCGACCCACAAAATGGGTGCCTTTACTCTTTCTAAATGGCAGGTTTACACAGGGCTATTTTTCAGCAGGCTCCAGCAGGAACTGAGGCCCTTATTCTAGTTCACTCTTTCTGACAAAATATTTCTTAGATGGACAAAACCATGTGCACTGCAGGTGAGGCAGGTGTTAATTGTGCAGAGACAATTAGATTTGGGTGGGGTTTTACACCTGCCTCACCTGCAGTGCACATGGTTTTGTCCGTCTAAGAAATATTTTGTCAGAAAGAGTGAACTAGAATAAGGGCCTCAGTTCCTGCTGGAGCCTACTGAAAAATAGCCCTGGGTTTACATATCCCACACATTTGTGACGTAATATAGAGATAGTTTTATATTTCTAATGTTTGCCTTTAAATGGAGACCTTAAATATTATTTCTCTTTCCAAAACAGTTAATGTGTCCTTAACAGGAACTACCTCCCTGTTTGACAGGCTGGCATATAATGCACCAATAAATGTGTCTATTGCTGCTATTTTTAGTGAGTCAGGTTTATTATGTCTACAAGTAAAAATTGACCTTTTTGCTGGTAATTGGTACAGTAGTATTGAGCCATTTTGCTCAAATGTACTGTAGCTAAACACTCTGTTATTACGATCAGTCATCATTCTGGAAAAATAATATCACTGGGGTTTCTTTCTAGATCATATTACTCCTAATCATGCTCTTCCTGCATTATGAGACAAAACCTAAAAAATATATGTTCACAGGGCCAGTGTAAGGTCTACATGGGCCTGGAATTCTCGAAGGGCCTATTGTGTGCCACCACAGGGGTTGTGATCAGGGCCTCAGAGAAGGTCTTCCTGTGTGGACAGGGTTATGTGCTGGCACACTACTACTCTACACTACCACCCCACCCAAAATCTAGGTACTGTGGACCTGATTTAGGCCTTCTTGCTGGGCTGCAAGTGTTCAGAGTCCAGCGAGCAGGTTGACGACACACCGCCGGGTTCCAACCCCCCCCCCCTGCCCCTGTGCACTGCTGCGAAAACCTACCACAGCCTTGCACACAGGGGGGGAAATCTTTAAACATTGAATGATTTTCACTCCGCTTGATTCAGTGGGCATGGCGAAGGCCGTGGGGCTTCTTTACAGTCGGGGAATGCTGCATTAGAACCCCATACACCCACAGGTTTTCTGTTACAGATGGCTGTGCCGATGTAACTTACTGATGGAACCATTACTTTATGTACAATGTGCTACAGCTGGTCAACCTAAAGCCAAAGGTCCCAATTCAGACCTGCTTGCTAGGCTGCGGGTGTTCAGAGTCTAGCAAGCAGGTTAATGCTGCCGCGCCAGACCCACGCCCCCCCCCCCCTGCCACCCAAGCCTCTGCCCAGGCTGCAATCAGATGTGTATGTGTACACATCCGCTCACTAGTGCCCGCACAGAGAAGAAATTTCTTCTCCAGTGCCCGGCACTGGCAGCCACCGCGTTACCTAAATCGCAGGGACCCAGGGATTGAGCCGAAAATGCAGCAGGGGCCGTAGTTGTCCACCCACCCCGGGCAGGCAGGGGAATGTCTGCATTTGTTAGGGCCCAAACAACACTTCTAAGGACACACCCACCATTTTGTGTGCACACCCATGAAATGCCAGGGGTCCACCTAGGAATGCCGCCCTGCCTGTCACTCAGTGAGTGTCTTGGCAAAGAAAAACTAAGCCTAAGGCACTCTCATGCAGGGCCTGCACATGTGCATTGGTGACAATGCGCATGCACAGACCCAAACATCAACATACAGAGGGAGCCGGGCTCCCTCTTGCTGGCGAATTGCCAGAACGTCACCGCTGGCGATCAGCCAGCAGCCCGGCGTCCATCTGACTGAGACGCGCGTGCGTCTCACGAGCACGCACGTCTCAGTTTCCCGTCGACGGGGGGACGTGAACCCTGTCCGTCTCCGCTTCAGGGAGACGGACAGGGTTAGGGGGGGTGCGGGGAGGCGATGGGGACCCCGGGTGACCGCCGACAAGCCGGCGGGGACCCGGGGGAAGCCGTCGGAAGGGGACGCGCGCGCATCTCGTGCGCGCGCGTCCCTTTCCGCAGATACAGATGGCTGGTGGCGGGGAATGGCGGCTGGCGTCGCCATCGCCATAACCTGCAAAGAAGAGACCCGCTCCATCTGTAGGGTGCGGATTCGTACCTGCTGTATGCAGGAATGAATCAGCCACAAACTCTCCTTCACACACCACAAGTATTAGATCCTATATGCAAGTTGTATAACCTTCGTTACATACACTGTTATTACAATTAATTTTTTGTTGTGCCAAATTAGTACTGTGACAACAATCCTTTCAAAGTATTGAAGGCTGGCCATTTTCGTGAGTTTCCCACGTTCTCCGTCAATGAAAAATAATATTAGCAACTTTGCAAGCTACAGCGGACTCATTTACCAGTTTATGTATTACACCACAGAGATTAGTTATACAAGGTTCCTTCTTCTCAAGCTTGGAAAAAGCCTGATTCAACAGGGGAAACGCGTTGTTCTAATCTTTATTTGGGATCGTTTGTTTCTATAAATTGTTTTCATGCGCTTTCAGCACAGAGCTATAGAGAACTTTATTGAGTTTCACAGAACTCATGAGTCCTGCAGATTGTCCAGGATAAATATCATGGTCTTTACTTGCCTGTTGATGAATATGGCTTATTATTACGTACATTTGTACAATTACTCTATATAGGCATTAGTACATAGTGGTCATCAATATACAATAGTATGTTATGATATGTAGGTTCCTAATATAAAATGGGGAACCTCTCCACTGGCTCACTTCTCCTTCCTTATTGCTGCTACATACATCTGGCCCACAGTGACAAAAGTATGCCAGAAAGACAGAAAGAGTACCAAGATGGAACAGGAGCAGAACAGGCACCAATGGCCACAGTAAAGTTTGGGCTGCGTTACAACATCATAACATCATAGGCAGTGCCCTTCTGGGCCACAACATCATGGAGGTACTGTGGCGTAACCCAGAAGCAAGAGCTGGTGCCAAAGGGCAAGGTTGACAGCCGTCTGTGGTGTTGGGGCAGTCGCAGGCCTCCCAGGGGTTAAAATGTGTGGGTGGTCTGTAGCGAACCCCCCTTCGTATATGCATGCGCATTACTCAGCGGGCTGTCCCTAGCGCACGATAGGTGCGCTGTTAGTACATATATTTAAAGATGTAATCCCAGCCAGTTAAGTGCAGATACTGTATGCCCCTATATTCAGTATGCATAGAGAAGAGCTACTAAAATGTTTAATGGACTATGCAAGAAATCTGATCAGGAAATAATTCAGGGCCTGATTCAGACTCGCAGCCTAGTGAACAGGTCAGAGCCTCCCTGCCAAACGCCTGACTGCCCCCGTGAGCATGTGAGCGATGTGTTCAGATCTAAGGCTGCAGAAATCATTTGATGGTCAATGACCATCGAATAATATCGCTCCTGGTCAATGACCATCGCATGCTCTCGAGGGGATTTGGCTGGCTGGAGGCCGGGGAGGGTGGACGTTCAGTCGGCAGCGGGCGACGTTTAATTGTTTGCTAGGCTAGCGAAAAGTTCTGAATCAGGCCCTTAGCTTTTCGGAATCCAAACATATTGGTGCAGTCTCCGATCACCGTTGGGTCTTCCCTCTTGCAAAAGAAAGTTCTATGTAATGGTGGGAAATATAAACAAACCAGCCCACAATAGTGTTTTGTATTAATAATACAACAGATTATTGATACAAAATGATACATTAAAGCAACCATCATATAACACGCTAAATGCAGCTCCCTTTACATTAAATGTTATTTCCATTTTAAGTTTTGTGGTCAATCTTCAGCCTCTGCTTAGTAAATGTAGCCCGTAGTCTCTTGTAAAGGTTAATCCAAAGAGAGGTTTCGATAATTGGGCTAAACAACATATTCATAGAGAAGAGTGATGTCTAATTATACGGTAATTCCTGCATAGGATCTCATATAGCTAACAGTAGGGAGGAATTTACACTGAATATTCATTTTTACTCATATGTCTATAAATATTTAAACAAGTTTAATATATCTGCACAATTAGGGTGAACATTTTTTTTTCCTTGAAAAAAAATTTCTAATGTAAATTTATGTGAAACAATTCCGCTTAAACCGATCGCGTTCAAGAGGTTGTTGAAAAATTTGTTTTCCGTATGAAATTAATTTTTTAGCGTCTCAACTGTTTCCCTTCCGCTTTACATGTATTGCAAGACAAATTTTGGTTTGAACTCCGTTCTTTTATTCCTTCTACATGAACACACGTCAAACTGTAAACATGCCTTTCATTTCGTAGTAGAATTTTTAGTGTAGTTTACATTTACTTAAATTCTTATTATATATGCCTTTACTTTATTTAATCACTGGGGAAAACTGGAGAGGTGCAGGTGAAACAGCTGTTACGGCTGCTGTTTGTGCTAATTGGTTATCATGTTGTATCTTTAACTTTTTTAAACAATTCTGAATGCTGGCCAGTTTCTTCTTCACCACGAAGGGAAGGTTCTGTAAGTGGTTATATATCCCTATTTCTATGGACCTTTCACTTGGGGCCTTACTCTGGTCCAAAAGCAATGCTGCAAAATTTGCAGCGTTGCATGTGGATAACCTCCCCCCCCCCCCTCACTCTGCAAATTCCCCCGCATGACTGCAAATGGATGTTTTGCATAAACAACCATTCAGAGCCTTGGGTGTGGGGGCCAAATCAACTGATGATTTGGAAGGTGCAAAACTTTCTGGTGCCTTAGCTTTGCATGCTCCCTGTATGGAAAGAGGGCGGGCAGCTAAAATCCGATGACATCAGCTGCCCGCCCCCAGGACACCGGCGTCACTGCCTAATTTCCATGGGAACACCCAGCATTTCCATGGGAACACCAATGAAATGCTTGGTGTTCCCGTGGGCACAGCCCATTGCCGCCGCCCCACGCCCCCCACCCACACTGCTAGGTGTGAACGGGATGGCAAACTTTGCAGTTCACCGTGCCCATTTGCACCCAGCGTATGCAAAAGCGCATGTGCAGACAGAATGCATCGCTTCCCAATGAGATTGCACAGGGGAGCGAATCAATCAAAATAAGGCCCTTGGTGCACAGTGGAAGTACCTGTAAGCGCCATCCTGTTTTGAAGAATCATCACACAATAGGTCTTTCCCACCAGTGCCTCTACCTCCCACCACCTCTTGCATCTACTCTCAGTCTCACCTCATTCCTGCATTCCAAGTGACAGAGTTGTATGAGTCACACCTCTGCTTTGATATCACCATATTATTGTAGCCCACACTGGCTGACTATATTTTTTGGAGATGCCAATTACTAAGGCCGGTGTAAGGCTTCTCGGCACCCTAGGTAAATCTTCAACCTACTGCCCCCTCCCCAACCCCACATTTCCACCAATACCCACTTCAGAAAGGTGGCACCTTGGAAGTTCCGCAGCTGTACAACATAGATGTCTTCCTCACAGACATCCTTAATATTTTGATAGGCAGACTCAGTGGAGTCCACAAAAGCCGCGGCACACTAGGCAGCTGCCTAAACTTGCCTTATGGTAGATCCGGCCTTGCCCACTACTCTATGAAGGCACTTTGGAATCTGTTGATCATTTAATATTTGAGGGAAACCTAATAGCTATTGCCCACCGTGTCCCGAGCCAGCTGAGGTTGCACATAAAATAGGCCATGTTGTCTATTTGCAGAGTTATCTACGCTCTAGTGCCCATTTACACTCTGAGTTTCACCGCTCTTGACAGCACTGTCCAAGATTAGGAAACAAAACACGGTGTCCCTTTGATTTGAAAACAAATATATCTGGCAGAAAGTGAAAATTGTTTTTCAAGGATCTGTGATGTGAAATAACATGTGTTTTTTTTTTTTTTTTTGGTAGACGGACCGAGCCGAGTTTAATAAAGCAAATCTTTCTAGCACACAGACCTTCTCTGAAGCATGCTGATAATGCATTTGTACATTAAAGATTCTCAATCAGCTGTTCGTCGGAGGGATGTTTTATAAGGGGGGAGATTTAAGATAATTGGTAATTAATTTTAGATATACTGGCTTTTCAAATTAAAATCTTCTTTCGTCTGGTATAATCCTTAAACCGGTCACAATGCAATGGCAGCTTTATATTCATCTCAATAGGTTCAGTTGTCCTAAGCTTTTCGATTTCACCCATGTTGTTGTGATCTAGTGTCTCGGACGCTGCAACAGGAGAGGTTTAATTAAACAACACAAAGAGAATTGGCAATGACATGAATTAAAACCTGGAAAATCTTCCTTGCACTGATGAATAATAGACATCAAAATGAGGACACAAATGATGCTAATGTGACACAAGGTAGTTTGCATGTGATATGTTCAAAATAGATGTTTGGAAGGCAGAGCATTTTTTTGTGAAAATATCAACACGCAGCCATATACAATACAAAAAAGTACAGTGAATATGGAAAACATCAGTGCATTGTATCACATGAGAAATAAATGCTTATGCCCCCTAGGATGGGGGTGGGCAGGTCCAAATCCAATAAATTTAACTCCTAGTGAAAAATGGCACACATGGTAATGCCACACACCATAATTCCAATTACACATTATGTCACACATAGTAATGCCCTTTACACGTTATGCGACACATGATAATGCCCTTTACAAAATATGCCCCAAACTTATGTCCCTGACACCATATTATTCCCCACACAATAATTCCCCTTACACATTAAGCCACACATTGTAATGCCTTTACACATTAAGCCACGCACCATAATGCTCTATACATTATATGTCCCACACAGTAATGCCTCTGGCAACATATTATACCCAACAGACCGTATTATGCACTACAGTTATGCCCCTTACACACTATTATGCCCCACACAATAATGCCCCGTACAAATTGTGCTTTATCCTGGAGGCAGAGCTGAATTTAGGATTTTCATTAACCGGAGGCAAGGCAGTTATTTGGTTGACAGATGGACGCAGTACACACAGCAGCTCCGTCATAATTATTGAAATACCCTTATTTCTGTCCTGGGGAGGGGTAGCCACTGCCAGCCAAGCGGTATGGGGATCTGGCACTGTGATTGCTTCATCATAGCTCTAACCCCTCACTACACAAATACCAACAGGATGAAATAGGGGATGGGGTCACTCACTTACTGCTTATAGTATATAACAGCAGGAGTGCATTCAATCGCCACCAGTCATTTTTCTCCAGCTTTTCCTAGACAGAACAATTACACCTGGTTATTTCAGGACAATCACTTCCATAGCAACCACTTAGCTTGTACTCTTTGTTGTACTATTTCTATCTATGGATGTAACACAATATAAAGAACAGTTACTTCAGTTGTATAATCGGGCGCACTGAGTGGATCTGTTAGCTTATATGTACACAATAAATATTAATTATATATTAATCAATTATTTAATAATTAATTTAATCAACTAATTAATTACCTGGATGATTGAGTATATGACTTAGGCTGCTCCCAGTGGCAAACTGGATTTTTGCTAGAGTAACCAAAATTAAACGAAAAGAAATACATATGTGTGTGAGATTGTGATTACACACAATTACACACAGAGGGCCACACAGCTGAATACATTCACTTCAATTTAGTAATTTATTAGTTAATAACTAATCAATTTATTTTATGAATAAAAAACATATAACAATGACATTTATACACAGACAATGTTAAAAATACAGTACAATACATACAGTACAGTACAATATAAATAACTCCTATGGAACTGGTGAAATCAAGTCCTCGGTTCGAATTCAAACCATCCACAGCAAAAGGGAGAAAGTGTCCTGAAAGTGTCCTGTGCTTTCATTGATAGAAATGAGGTAACTTTCGACACCTACTTATGTTAGCTTTGAACAGGTATCCAGGGGAGGTTCAGATCCTTAATACTTTGGTGGCAGATTTATATCCACTTTATAAATGATTTGGCAAATATCCATATAGATAATGATTCAGACTAGGGAAGGAGCCCTGTGTGAAGGAGAAGTCCAGAGAAACCATAGACTGGTTCTCTTGGACAGCTCCAGCTCACCTGTGCGGCTGCCACCGCCGCTTGATGTTGTGCTGCCAGAAGCAGGCAGGGAGCGAGCCGCCCGTCTCCTTCTCAGTGCCGCAGTATCAAGTGGACTCGCCTGGAGGATCACTGGGGCAGATGTATTAAGCCTGGCAAAGAGATAAACTGGAGATAAAGTTGAGATAAAGTGGGAGGAGATAACACACCAGCCAATCAACTCCTAACTGTCATATTTCAAACACAGCTGATTGGCTGGTGCTTTATCTCCTTCCACTTTATCTTAAATTTATCTTAAATTTATCTCCAGTTTATCTCTTCGCCAGCCTTAATGCATCTGTCCCAATATAAGAACTCAGCAATTGTCGCACAGTGATTTTATGAGGGTACCAGCAGGATCTTATTGTAAAGCCGGGAAGATAATGCCAAGGAGTGTGAGCAGTTCCAGAAACCGCTTAACGCGTTTCTCCATGTGGGTTAGATTTAGCGGTTTCATTAGAAGAAGTGAATTGGGAGGAGGCTCTTGTAAATTTAACAGGTGAATTGTCCAATCACCATCGCTTGCCCATCAATCTCCCATTAGTGAATACATATGTGTGAATGGTAAACAGCCGTTTCTTTGTAACGTGTGGAAGTAAGCCGTGTTACTTTATTTTTTATCCAATTATTCATAAAATTGGTCAAACTACTAACCCATAACATAAAATAAAATACAATACAATTATGCTCAATAAAAACAAAAGATATAATAAAAACAATCAACAACAAATAAGACAAGGAATATCGGCATCTAGAAATTGCATATATACAGTATAAATATGTACAAGTTGAGTAGAGTCTCTGTCTCGCAAGTAAACCTGTCTGCATGATCTGGGTTCACTTCCCACCCAATCCAAATTTAATTTTATCTTAGTAGAAATATTTTTTATTTATTGATGCTTCAACTTGACATATTTTTTTTTTATATTATCAGATGATCATAACAATAATAATATAAATTATAATAAATGATAATAAATACATTTTTATATATATATATATATATATATATATATATGGCTACAGCACTTTACAGTTGTTGCTCTAACTGTCATATATATATATATATATATATATATATATATATCACAAAGAATATCTTTTTGTTATTGTTTTCTATTAATCACATAGATATTACTATTCTTTAACCCAATTTTTTATAAACATTGTAATAGCAGATGTGTGACCCGAAGCATGTGTGTGATGACAACCTTAATACTTAACACTCTATTCAGAAATAAAGACACGGAGACTTGGATTTGGCAGAATTTGTCAGCTGAAATTTATTTAAAATTATTTAAGCTAATTTTTAGTTTGGTTTAATTAGTTAATTTATTTTAATTTTAATGGTGGCCAGAAAGAACGGCTATGTACTAAACTCAACCCCCAACAAGCATACGCTATTCAGTCTAACTCAGAAAAGCGGTATCCTCCCCACCTCCCCATTGACTGCCCACCCATCCGGGTGGGTTCGCTACCCCCGAGGCGGGTGGTCTAGCGAAAGGCCTAAGCCAATGGGAGGCGAGCGCACCGAAACAACACCAAATACGCTGCAAAATAACTTAGGGAAACATCTCAAAATGATCAACAAGCCGTTCTTTTCCGCCAAAGCGGGGACCCGGATCCCTGAGGCCCCGCCCCGCCACCAATTAAAGCACTGAACCTACTGCTACCAACAGATCCTCCACGAACAATATTAAACCCGCCTTAACTAAGTGGACTCCATCGGGCCTATACAGCTGATGGTAACGGAATCTTATCCGTTCGTGTCTCACAACTGCACCACCTGCTTCAATCACCCATCGAGAGACCGCTGCATTTAGCTTTTTCCTAGCCTCGTCAATGGCCCTACAGTCTCTGACTCCTCTCCAACACAGTCTAGGCACCATACAGGACCAGATAATGATGCACTCAGGCCAAGCTGCCCTCACTGCGGCCAGATCTCCGAGGATCAAGGCCCTTAATTCCATTTGGGACATTTTCCCCAGGTCATTACCTCCCAGGTGAAGGACCAGCACTTGAGGCAACCCAAACAGCAACACCTTCTCCATGAGGAAAGCCCTTAGCTTGCGCCAGGACATTCCCCTCACTCCCATCCAACGTACCAAGCCACTCCAATCAAAGACAGGTCCTTCACCTGCAGACACCAACTTCTCAGCCCAATATACAAATGAGTGACCCACTATCCATACCCTGAAGTTGTCCTTGCCCATACCTGAAGGAGAAATATCGTAGAAAGGAGTTAGAATGTGTTAATTAAGGATAAGTATAATGCATTTTAGGAGGATCTGCCAAAGAAAAAATTTTGGGGTTCTGCACAAATTTGGTGCTGTAGCATTGCTTCAACCTAGTTGAAGCCACTCAAGAATACAGGGATAATCACAAACAAGGGGAAGGGGAGTTGGATGGTTGAGGGAAAAAGGGGGATTACTCGGCCGGAGAAAAAACGACTGAACCTGCTGAGGGACTCTTAATTAAAAACCTAATTAGCCGAATTGAGTGAAGCCAGATTCAGTCCGTCAGGTCAGGCAAAAAAGCGTGAAAACTCCGGACGCTGGCCCAACAACAGAGCGTAGCTAATCCCCGAGTAGGACTAAGAGGGGGGGGGGGGGTACATAGGAGTGCAGTCATCACTGGAAACCATACACGCACAGACCATCAGGGAAGGAGGTGTGGACGTATGTACTTTTTATACGACGCGGAGCGCCAACGCCCTAGTTTCTTTATGTCTGAAACCGACCACCCTGCGCCCGCTGCAGACGTGGCGGAGCCTATGCGGAAGGAATGGGTGCCGTAATCAAGGGCCGACAGCCCCAACCCCTTCACACACGTTCTCAACATCCAGCTGAACTGGTATCTGGTCAGTGGCACTCCATCATAGTGAACCAACCATGAACCTTGCACCTCCGGACGGACTGACGCGTACTGCGCAGCTAAACTTGCGGGGCACACTGAAGGAGTGACCCCAGGGGGCATCCTCACCCAATTCCCCTTGGCTAATTGATCTGTTTTTGAGCGTCTGATACTACACCACATAGTCCCTTGGTCTAAGCGTATATCCGAGCAAAGCAGTGTCGCATGTTTATGCTTCGCCGGCGCTACCAGTTCTGACACTCTCAGCGCCCCATGAAAAGCAATCGAGAAAGCGACTCTAAATAACAATGATTCGAACGCGGAGTCCGCATAACAACTAACCTTACCGCAAAGTAAAACAAGAAGCGAGGAATCAATAGGGCGCCTGCGATCGGCCGCAACCGGTGCCACACGCGCCCAACCTTTCATGGCTTTCCTAATCAGAAAACCCTTTGTATAATCCGTCAGGCCGTGAAGCCGCGCAAAAAAGGAAATACCGGCTAAATAGCGCACCGCCACCGCCCTAGACTTGCCTGTGTTGTACAACTTCCACACAAAAGAAACCAAAAGCTTATGGCCACGCCTACCTTGCCGCGCTGCACCTCCAGAAAACGATTGCCATTCTGCCCATGCTTGGCGGTAGGTCCTAAGGGTAGCTGGCGCCAATGACCGCTCCGCTAACCCCTCCAGTCCGGCCCGATCACCTGCCAAACATAAAGCGGGCACGAGACCCCAACAGCGTCAGCGCGAGGAGCTAGCTGCCTGAAACGCTCCCACTGGAAACGAGACAAAGCGTCCGCGATCTCATTCTGCACCCCTGGTACGTGCCTAGCTTTGAACATAACGTTGTGACGCAGGCACTGCAAGAATAACTGCGCCAGGACCCTTAGTACCAGTGATGATTTGGCCTTCTGATTGTTAATTGCGTGGACCGTGCTGAAATTATCACACCAAAACAGGACGCCGCGATTGGCCAAGCGTGGACCCCATAGCTCCATGGCTACCATGATAGGAAACAGCTCCAGTAGGAGCAGATCCCTGTTCAGCCCGTTCTGCAACCACTCTGAAGGCCACGCCTGCGCGCACCAGCTACCTTCCAGGAAGCAACCAAAACCCGTTGCCCCAGCAGCATCCGTGTATAGCTGAAGCGAGGAGTTGTCAACGGCGGGGGCCATCCAGATCCTTATGCCATTGAAATCCTCTAAAAAGGAGGACCAGACGGCCAGGTCTCGCCTAATCTCTGCCGAGAGGCGTATGAGATGATGAGATCTATTGATCCCCGCCGTTGCCCGCTCCAACTTCCTACAGAAAAGCCTTCCCATAGGAATCACTTTGCACGCAAAGTTAAGCTGGCCTAACAGGGACTGAGCTTGACGCAATGTGACCTTGCGCGATTCCTTGAACGTGTCAATAGTTCCCTTCAGCCTCAAGATCTTATCAGGGGGAAGGCGACATAACCCCAGCCGGGTGTCGATCTGGATCCCCAGGAACGACAAGCAAGTCACAGGACCTTCCGTTTTCTCTTCCGCAATTGGCACACCAAATTGCTGGAAAAGAGAACGCATGGTTGCAAGGAGGTGGGCGCAGTGTCCCGAGTTCGGAGGGCCGACGCACAAAAAATCATCCAGGTAGTGGGCGATCCCGCCCACGCCGGCTGATTTTTCAATGCACCAGTGCAAAAAGGTACTGAACTTTTCAAAGTAAGCACAGGATACCGAACACCCCATTGGCAAGCATTTGTCAATGAAGTATTCCTCGCCTATGCGAAAGCCCATGTACCTAAATGCGCTGGGGTGCAAGGGAAGAAGTCGAAATGCAGATTCCACATCCACCTTTGCCATAAGGGCCCCCTCCTGGAATGAACGGACCATGTCCAATGCCTCGTCAAATGACTGGTAAGTCACTGAACAAACCTCCTCTGGGATGGCGTCATTCACAGAAAAGCCTTCTGGGTAAGAAAGATGCTGGATTAATCTAAATTTTCCAGCAACCTTCTTCGGGACTACCCCCACCGGAGATATCACTAGCCCCTCTAAGGGTGGGGATGGGAAGGGGCCTGCCATGCGCCCTAGGCGAATTTCCTTTTCAACTTTCTCTTTGAGAACTGACGGAAAGGAACGGGCGGACTGCAGGTTCCGAAAGGACCCACCCCGAACCTCCCCTTGAACAGGTAAAATAAAACCAACTGTGAAACCTTTTAATAAGAACTCAGCAACCTCTCTATCTGGATACAGGCGTAGCCATTGGCGCATGGCGCCGGCCTGTACCGGAGTGTGCGCCCTAGCGAGGTGCGCCTGCGGGAGAGGGTTTGTGGGCCGATTGTCCTCCCGCCCCTCTAGTGGGGCGGTTACCTCGAAAGCAGGTCGACGCCGGGTGATTGCCAGAACAGGTTATGCAAACGTGCTTATACTTGCATCTCTGGCCTTGCTGGCAAAAGGAATTGTTAAAGGCATAACACTTTCCCTTTGCCATACCCGGGTTGAATGCCCTGCCCCCCGGAGGAAAGCGCTTCTGCGACTGAGCGTCTTGCGCCGGTCTCTGCTGACTAGGTGTAGAGGTTACTACTACCGCCTGTTGCCTAGATCCCTCAGTCGCCTCGGTATGCAATCTAAACACCTCCATCCAGACTTCGACGTCCTTGCAGCCGAAATCCATAACATGAAGACAGTCCTGCTTTCTGCGGAACTGGTCGTCATATGACCTCCATGCTACACCCCCATACCTCGTGTACATATCATGCATCATATGAATATACCTAATGATATTCATATGCTCATCTGGACGGTCCTCTAGGTAACAAGCTGCAAAGACGCAGAAGCCTGTAAGCCAATTATCGTACGAGCGGAAAGCCTCTGACCCAATTCCACCCTTGGCCTTTGCTGCCTTATACGCTTTTTTGGACTCATCAGTTAAGCTGAACAAGTCCACGAAGTCACCCTTCTCGATCTTTATATGGCAGCTCTCCCTAAGGCCCCGAAGCACTTTGGTATAATCGCAGTGCACCACTGAAGGCAAATTCCTCCTTTTCCTCTCCCTGCGGGAAATGGCACCTCTCTTGCGCTTACCACGGCCTAACTGGCGGCCCGCCTCCTTTTTTGCGTACTTCGCAGCACGTTTCCTTGCCTTCGTGGTACTACCCACGTCTGAACCCGCTGCAGAGGAAGAGGAGGAACTAGATGTGTGGCGTGTGGAATGTGAGCCTACCGTGGAGGAATCACACCTATCATCAACCTCCTCCTCAGTGTCTTCCTCACCTGTGTCCTAAGGCTGCGCAGCCCACGTGTCATCGTCATTATCTTCCTCCTCTGCCTCAAACACCTCTTCCTCGTCGTCTTCCTCATCCTGCATCCGCACATCTGCAGGTATAAAAGCAGAAGAGCGCCTCCCCCCGCGTCTGCTACCAGAGCGGGATGATTGTGAAGCCCTAACCCCCAGGCCCGCCGGCCGGGAAGGACCTGGCTGGTCCGAGTCTAACTCCCTAAATGCATGCACAAATGCCGCGCATCCGGGTATGGTCTCTCTCCTAGCGTTAGAGGACCTGCGCCTGCCTGAGGCAGAGCGCCCTGTCTGCTCAGGGGGGTCATCCACAAGTGGAGCCAGGGCACCAGCTACTGAAGATAATGCTGCTGACAGCAAAGCAGGGTCAAAAGAGGGGGCTGCATTCCTTGATCTATTAGCTGCTCTGCGCACAGGAACAGCACCCTGTCTTCCACCACGTCCAGAGGGCTGCCCTCTGTGACGCCTGCTGCTCCTTTCACTGCCTTCTTCTTCACTTTCTCCCCCTGCTTCAATGGCCTCTCTATAGAATGCGCCCCAGGAGGATCGCTGGCTATCAGAGGGGGGCCTGCGCGCTGTCTCCTGCCCGGTGACTCTGTCTCCCCTTGGCGCGCTGCTCCTGCCCCTGGGTGAACGGCCGCGTCCCCTGGCTGGCCGCGCCATGCCAGAGCGGTCCGCCGTCACCCCTTCTTCAGCCCTTGCTCTCCCGCTCCTGTTGTCAGCAGCCCGCCGCCTCCCGCTGGCTTCCGGCTCGGCAGCCTCGGACGGAGCCGCCGGTTCTCCTGATTGACTGCGGCGCGCCCGTCCCATCGACGGGCGCACGCCGCGTGACGCCATCCCACCACGCTCAGCCGCCCTACCCCTTGCGCGGCGTCCCGCCGCAGCAGACCCGCGACCGCGAGCCCCTGAGGTAGAACGCCCGCTCGCAGGTAAGGCCCCAAGCGCAGCGTCTCTGGGCTCAGGTGTACCGTCCGCCTCCTGGCCTAGGCCCGAATCCTGCCGCAGGCGGGCGGGCGTACATTACGCCTAGGGCGCGGGGAGGGGGACTGCCTAGCACGAGGCATCACAGCACACTGCACAGTGATTAGCGCTAGCTAAATCTCAGATAAAGGGGAACCTAATCAGGCAACTATACTAGAGCTACAGTTCTCACGTCTACTCACCAAAACTTTCTGAAGAAAAGAGGCTGACTCCACCTCTTTCAGCTCTAATAACTACAACTGACCAGACATCTATCCCAAACCCATAGGCTCCTTGTGTCACATGCTTCTGGCTGGCCACACCCCTCCTATCATGTTTAATTCACTACATGGTCTATCCAGCCATTACGTTGTTCTTATTATTGCGAATAAATCAAAAACTGCCATGTATAATATAATACTGAAAATAGCATGATGTTGTCATAATCTCTCTAATCAATGTTTTGAGAGTTACTAGCAGTAACTGGGGGGCACAGCACTAAAAAACTCTGATCATGTGCGGAATCTTGGTGTTGTCCTGGATAGTGGCCTGACACTTAAACATCAGGGGGGAAATTTACCAATATGAAAAACCTAGTTTTTCGTATTGGTATTTTCCCTACGACTGCATACGACTGTTTAAGTCGTATGCAAAGTCGTGTTCCGGAGGATCAGTTACAAAGCAGTCATATACGACTGCTTTGTAACCCACCGATGTCGTAGAAATTCGTATTAGCGGCCGTATATACGGCCGCTAATACAAATTATTTCTAGCAGTCTGCACGGATCAGTCAGATCCGTGCAGGCTGCAATGTGTAAAAAAATATAGAAAAATAAATAAATAAAAAAAAAACCGGCGTGGGGTCCCCCCCACAGCCGAAACCAGCACCAGGCTGACAGAGCCTGGAGCCGGTAATTAAAAATCAGGGAACCCGACAAATAGGGGTTCCCCGATTTTTAACAACCAGCCCCAGGCTCCTGCTCTGGGGCTGGTTCCCAAAATACGGGGGACAAAATGACTAGGGGTCCCCCGTATTTTAAGAACCAGCCCCAGGCAAAACCAGCCAGCAGGGTAATGCCACAGCCGGGGGGAGACTTTTTATGCAAGTCCCCCCGGCCAAAGCATTAACCCTACCGACCAGTCAGCCTGGCCAGGGGCCCTGGGGGAGTGGGGACCCCCCCAATAAAGGGGTCCCCCCCCTCCAGGACTTACCTGACCAGGCTGAAGCCTGGTGCTGTCCTCGATGCCCCTGGGCGGTGGGCATCGAGCTGATGGTTTGGTGTAAAAAATAGAATAAAAACCATTGTCTTTTACTGGTGAACTATGAGTCCCAGCAAGCCTCCCCCGCAAGCTGGGACTTGGAGAACCACAAGTCCCAGCCTGCGGGGCATTAAAGGGCCCGCTGGGTCTTGTAGTTCCACAGTAAAAGAAAGAGTTAAATAAACACACTGACACACGTGAAAAATAAAAGTTTAATACATACATAACACATACATACTGATACTTACCTTTCTTGATCCCGTAGGTAGCCCTGGTCCTGATGTCCTGTGTCGTCCATGTCGGCTGTCTGCGTCGTCCTCCAGATCCATGTCGACGGTCCGTGTCGTCCTCCAGGTCCATGGCGGTGTCCGGGTCCGAAGAAATCCATGTTGGAGCTGTGGAAGGAAATCCTATTCACCTGTTCCTGCGCTGAAGAAGTCTTCTCTTGATCCGACGTAGTCCAGGTAATCTTCATGCTGTCGCCGGTCCCCGCTGTCTGCGCTGTCTCTGCATCGCGCTGAGGAGAGATGCTGAGATGTTTCATATTCGGCGCCTCTCCTCAGACTGAATTCTATTGGCCGCCTAGCAGGCCAATCAGGAGCCGAGAAAGTCGGTTCTTAAAATACGGGGGACCCCTAGTCATTTTGTCCCCCGTATTTTGGGAACCAGCCCCAGAGCAGGAGCCTGGGGCTGGTTGTTAAAAATCGGGGAACCCCTATTTGTCGGGTTCCCTGATTTTTAATTACCGGCTCCAGGCTCTGTCAGCCTGGTGCTGGTTTCGGCTGTGGGGGGGACCCCACGCCATTTTTTTTATTATTTATTTAATTTTTCTATTTTTTTTACACTGAAGCCTGCACGGATCTGACTGATCCGTGCAGGCTAAAACGCAAATAGAACAGGAAAATGGTGTTCTATTTTCCTGTCGTATTTGCGTGGGTGTTTTACACCACTAAGCAGCCGTATTATCAGTACGGCTGCTTAGTAAATCAGAAACCACCATTCTTTTGAATGGTGATTTCTGTCGTATCCTATCGATGGTGTAGGGCATTCGTATTTGTAACTACAAATACGAATGTTCCATCTTTAGGACTACGAATTTTTGTATTTTTGGGATTGTAAATCCCGAAAATACAAATTCGTAGAAGAAAGGTGTATTTCTCCCTACGAATACACCTTTTTTCTACAAATCCATTTTAGTAAATTTCCCCCCAGGTGTCAGCCACAATCAAATCCTCATTCTTTCATCTGAGAAACATAGCCAGAATCAAGCACTTACAGTAATTCCCTCAGAAGACCTGCCTAAAGTAATACATGTATTTATATCATCATGACTAGACTACTGCAATGTCCTTTACCTTGGTCTACCAGCAAAATAATTGCACTGCTTGCAGCTGGTACAAAATGCAGCCGCCAGACTATTAACTAACCAGCCCCGATCCTGCCACATAACTCCCAATCTCTACGCCCTTCACTGGCCACCTGTAAAATGGCGAATCGTTTTCAAGATCGGCTTACTCTACTTACTTTCAAGGCCCTACATGACCAAGGTACCTGCAGCAACTTCTGATCCCTTACTGTCCTACTCGATTACTACGATCCATTGAAGAAGGACTACTAACAGTGCCCAGAATCTTCCGGAATTCATCTGGGGGTCGAGCTTTCAACTTTGTTGCTCCAACTCTATGGAACTCTCTTCCTCGTACAGTGCGAGAAGCCCACACTGTAGAATCCTTTAAAAATAGACTAAAGACTTATCTAATTACTCATGACATCACAGACAGACATCTACTGTTAAGCTTGTTTTGTATTTCGAGCTGTAAAGACAATGGTCAGTATTCAATGAGAAAAATGTGCCGTGTTTTATGGCGAATTAGTGCTTTTCTCGCGTTGGACGGAGACTTTTGCTCTCAAAAAGCAAGCAACCTTATTCAATGTGCACTTTTCGCCGTTTTTCTAAGTGATTTTCGCCGTGTCTCTCCGTGTAGCAATTCTCCATCTTTTCATGGAGAAGTGGAATGTGAACTATTAAAATAAAAGTTTTTTTGTTTTAATTTTGGTGTAAAAAAATCAGGAATTTTATTCTATTTTTATTCATGTGCTTATAGCACATGAATATATATTTTAATAAAATATATATATATATATATATATATATATATATATATATATATATATATATATATATACAGGTCGAGTATCCCGTATCCGAATATCCGTTATCCGAATTATTCCGAAAACCAGACATTCCAGAAAGTGAAAAAAAAATTATTTTTTTGCTAAAAACTCACTGGGGACATTTGTAACAGCATCACTCAGTAGCGCACGCAGGGGGGGTTTCTGAGTACCCAGAAACCCCCCTAGGCTGAAATCTGAGGGTCCCCTCTTACCATGGGTACAAGAATTTTAAAAATCGGCCCTTGGGAACCGGAGATATCTGACTTCAAAGCAGTGGTCCCCATCCAAGCCTGTTAATTGCTCTTCCCAGTCAGATATTTCAGGTTCTGTCTGACTTAGAGTTTTTCTGGGGGTATATTCCAAAAGCTGGGACTCTCCCCGTTTGTGTGACACTAGTAGCTTGTCTCTACTTTTCCCAGAAGCAGAGATATCAGCCTTCAAGCAGCTGGTTACTGCTCCAGCTCCACACACCTGGTATGTAGTTTTATATACTCGTTGGCAGATTGCTCTGCCTCCTGAACTCTGATCACCTAGTCCCCAATACCATTTGGTAGGTGGGATCCTCTCGTTTTTAATTCCATTAAAATCTAAGAAATATATATCTGGGAACTGGAGATATCTGCAGTCAAGCAAGCTGTCCTCCCACCAGAAAATTATGAATGATAAGCCCACTCCACTATACACCCCTCCTCTGCATATTAAACATCCTCTACCACCCTGGAAGCTATGTATCAGGACCCCTTCATTCAGCCCAATGCCCCCTTCTCCCACCACATCTCCCACCATCTGTGCAGTAAAGGGGCAATTAGTGGAAATTACTGATCCAGGTGTACATTACTGATCCAGGTGTATATGTGTGTATATATATATATTTATTATTATTATCATTATTATTTATATACATTTGGTCTATCTATAATAAATTAACTGGCCCGGCATATACTGGGTCACCTAAGTGTCCATCTCCGTGCCTTGCTCCGCCCCTCTGGAAACCCCCTTCTGAAAATCCTGCGTTTGCCACTGTCACTGGGGACATGATATGTAACTGGCACTATATAAGTGCAAGACAATGATTGCTTGGCATTCAAATTCAGTGCTGAGATAGTACACACATTTTGTTTCATGTTTTGAAACCTTGTTTTTTGAACAAATAAAATATATTTGTGTGTATTTTATTTGGTAATAAAATATATTTGTGTGTATTTTATGTGTTTATACAGCATAAATACAAGATACTTCAAAATACATCACTGAAATATTAAAATATTCCGAAATACGGAATAATCCATTATCCAAAATTCTCCTGGTCCCGAGCATTTTGGATTAGGGATACTCAACATATATATATATATATATATATATATATATATATATATATATATATATATATATATATATATATATATATATATAAATGGATAAAGATTACGGCGACTAATTACTGGGCTGGTTATATATAATAAAAGATATTTATTAAGATGCCAATATAAGACAAAAAAATTTTTTACGTATAAAAGGAAGGACAATTTTTAAGATACAAGGGTAAAAGACTTTCTAGGTAAAAAATACACAGGAAAAAATGGGGGAGGTAAAAAAGACACAATCTTCCTAAAATCAAATAAAAGCGTATAAAGATAAAGGAGATTTGCTTAACTTAAAAAGGATGGAGATCAGAGGTTGCCCAACGCGTTTCGTCGATGTGACTTCATCAATATATTATTTTTTTACACAGAGCAGCCAGCAGCGGGGCCGGCAGCCAAACCGCTCATTATATATTCATATATTCACTGCACCCGATCATTACATATGCATGATCGGGAGCAGTAAATATACCCGGTCCCCTGCTGGCTCTGGGGGGGGGGGCAGCTTGTGCTGCCTGGGTCCCGGGGAGCCCACCTCCCCCCCACATACGTTCTGGGGCAGGCAGGGAGACTTCAATCTCCCTGCCTGCCACCGTCCCACGGCTCCCTGCCGCGGACGCTCGTCCGCTGCAGGGGTTAAGAATCGCCGCAAGGGGCAACTCGCCCCTCCAACATTGAATACAGGGAGAGCGAGTGGCAGCCAGCCCTCCGGAACACAGCGAGTGTGCAGCGAACCCTGCACACGGCGATATTTTACATTGAATACTGCCCATTGAGTCCCATTGGGAGAAAAGTGCTATCTAAATATTATTATTATTATTATTATTATTATTATTATTATTATTTTAATTATTATTGTTGTTGTTATTATTATTATTAAATACATCTTGTAACTTTTCTATCGGATTCACAAGATGAGATATATAAAGTATATATAGCAAAAGAGAAATATATATATATATATATATATTTCCAAACAAAGGGCACTCGAGGACTTCAAAGTTGGTGAAGACAAGGGACAATAGTCCCTTGTCTTCGCCAACTTTGAAGTCCTCGAGTGCCCTTTGTTTGGAAATATATCATTGGAACTGCAAGGTTCCTTATTGCAGGCACCGGGGCAAGCCACCTTGGCCTACACCTAAGCCCGGGAGTGCCAGTTTATTTGGTTTCTATATATATATATATATATATATATATATATATATATATATATATATATATATATATATATATATATACTGTATATATGGGTAGAGGAAAGTAGAGATATTACAGCTTATTGCAAGGAATTAACTAAAATTTCTATACATTATTTAATTCAATACATTTATTAAGTCTTGCTGGATGTAATGTATTTAAAATGAACGTCCAATAAGCCTCTTTCTTACAAAGTTGGTTAAATCTGTCTCCGCCTCTGGGGGTGGGATTATTCATCTCAATGCCTTGTATACTGAGGTTGTCCACTTGGCCCTGGTGTTTGTTCTTAATATGACGTGACAGGCTGTGTGATGTTACACCTGCTATGTTCCAAAAACCTGACATTCAAAGAACGAGTTGTGCGTCCAACATACTGAGCTCTGCAAGTACAGGAAATTAGATACAGTATATAATAAAGGTGGATGAACAATCTATATAGTTATTAATGGTATATGTCGTAACTGTATTGGAAGAGACAAATTGGGTACTAATGTTCACGAATGGACAGGTCAAACATTTTCACCTATTACATCTAAAACACCCTCTTCTGTCTCCCCTGTTTGTGGCTTCAGTTGCATACCTAAGTACTGTAAGTACAGACAGCAAGCAGTCCACTTTGAAATTCAGGCCCTCCTCCTGGCTTCCCTGGAAGGTGGGCAAGTCTCCCACATGTTCCTCCCTAGCTCCTGTACCTCCCTCCATATCGAGACATATGCCGGAATTCACGGCTCTCCAGGGATGAGGATTGCGCAATTTTATCCCTGCGAATCGTAAACTTTTTTTTAAAAGGGCGCAGTTGTTGGCGACATCAGCCTCCCTCTCACCTCTCTCCAGTCATTTTTGTCTACTCTATGGGCCTCCTGATTGGCTGGCCAGCAGCAAATAGCGGCCAATCAGGAGCCGCTAGGCCGCAAGCCAGCCAATAGCGGCATTCGGGAGGAGGAGCTGCCGGAGGTAAACAAACATCCTCCGGCTGCTCCTTCATAGTTATTTTTCATGGGTGTCAGTGTGATTTTATTTAACTATTGCTTTTGCTGTCGAACTAAGAGTCCCAGCATGCCCATTAATGGGCCACATGCTGGGAATTATGGTTCTCCAAGTCCCAGTATGCATTCCAGGCTTGCTGGGACTCATAGTTCCACAGCAAAACCACCCAGGGGCATAGAGGACAGCCCCAGGCTTCAGCATGGGCAGGTAAGTCCTGGAGGGGAGGGGCTTCTTCTTTGGGGGGTCCCCACTTCCCCAGGCCCCCTTCTTCATGCTGACCGGTCAGGGGGTGAAAGCTTAGGCCGGGGGGCTGTGGCATTACCCTGTTGCTGGTTGGGCCTGGTGCTGGTTCTTAAAATATGGGGGACCCCTACTCGTTTTGTACCACGTTTTTTGTGAGCCAGGACCTCGTGCTGGTTGCAAAATATAAGGGGATCCCTATTAAAATGTTCCCCTGTTTTTTAAAACCAGGTCCGGCTCTTTGAGCCTGGTGCTGGCTATAGCAGTGGGAGGGGGGGGGGGCACCCCACGCCGTTTTTTTTTATTATTCAATTATTTATTCCTTTTTTTAAACACTGAAGTATCAGTTAGATCCGTGCCGGCTTCTGCCAAATACGCCAGGAAAATTAAGCATATTTTCGTGGCGTATTTGGCCGGCAATTCGCGGCCATTTACCCCTAATTAGCGGCCGTATTTTCAATAGTGATTCCTGTCGTATCCTATCGATGGCGTATACATTCGTATTTGTAAATACAAATACAAATGTGCCATCAATATGGGTATGAATTGGGGTATTTTCAGGATAGTAAATCCCGAAAATACGAATTTGTAAAAAGTAGGTGTATTTCTGTATATGAATACACCTATTCTTTACAAATATCCCTTAGTAAATTTCCCCCAATAGATATAATCTGGTTGCTATGGACAACATCCAATCTTCACTACAACTCCCATTTTAATAAATGTACCTTTATCTGCGAACATGGATACAAAAATATAGATCAGTGCATATAACAAAGTCACCAAGGCCCCAGGACTTCACCAGAGCTATAGTTTACTGAGCAGTAGTATATGTATGTATGTACAGCCATACTCACAGTTCTACACACTCAGTATCTGGAGGGAGTAGAGTTTGAGCAGAGAATACAGAAGACTGGCCAGTGATGAATGTGGGCAGCGGTGATATATACAAGTGGAATAGCTTGGTGACAGCTCTCTGTTGGATATTGCAGTGTCTCTTTCCCACTTTGGCACCCTAACACAGTGACAAGATGGCGCCACATATGCGCAGAAGGCTACACTGTAACTATCTGGGTAAATAGACTGGGCAGTAAAGCACTTCATGATATGTGGATTTCTCTTTATACTGAAAGCTTTTAGAAGAAAAATCCTAAAATATATATCTGAGAGAAAGCTTTGGTCCAATATTCTGGAAAGTTCCCTATCTTGACTTCTAGTCACACACACACCAGTAAAATGAACCACCCTGCTCAGCGTTAGTGAATGCAGGGGCAGTCCGTGAGACTCACTCACTGTGACTGGCAGTGACTACATCCTACCTACTAGTCATCCGCATAACAGGCAGTTCTATTGGGAGGCGTTTCCTCCCTCCAGAACTGCCAGTTCAGGCTGCTATAGGCAAAGAGCTTGCCTCCTATAGGACATCACTCCCTGCCTTACCTTGCATCCCTAGTCTTCTTCTATGGGCTGCAGCCGACACAGCCCATGAAAGCCAGGCTTTTGCATGTGCAACGTGACCAGTGGCAGCCCCCCTCCTATGCCAGTGTCTGGACTATATAGGAGAAATACTACAGGAGGGTCAGCCACAAGTGCATAAAACTCTTAAAATCTATATTTAAAAAACGTTCCAATTTTATGTTAAGCTTTCTACACTATTTGGCTGGAGGAGCCATTAAGACTTTTTGAAAATCTCTCATACTTCAAAAAAGAGCAGTACATCCGTGTTAGAAGTAGAAGCATCATCCTGTTTCTGAGAGCCCAGATAACCTCTACAGGTACAAATGTCTTTTCACGTTAATGGGGAATCGTGGAGCTCAAAAGTAAGTATTGGAAATGTCAGCTACCAAAATTGGAACACATTTCTTTGCTCTCTATATTAATACTTTTATCTGTTCACACAGGCCACTATTCTGCCCAGTCCTACTGAACATCGATATCTACCAGTATAAACCAGTAAACAATCATTCAAATATGAGATGCAAATGCTTTCGTATACTACACTGATAATCTCTATATCCGAATATCCCACATTCTTTCCATGACTATATGACCCCATGTAATAAACCGGAAAGTATATAAATGAATTCCCTTTTCCTTTCCTCTAGCAGGTAAGTGTATTAACTGTAGGAATGTCCATGGCAATGTTTCTTTCTTTTATATATCAGGTATTTTATTTTACAAGTTAAAGCATTAAAAGGTATATGCAATAAACATTGCATTAATACAGTAACAAAGATAGTTACGATTACGACGGACACAAAACAAAGAACTAAAAGACAATTTATGTACAGATATTCAACATAGATATACTGTTAACATTTTCACATGACATCAAAATGACAATATTATCAGTATTATATGCTAAAATACTACTTTATTATTGCGCAATAATATACCTGCTGCAGCTGTAAACTGGAAATTTACTAAAGGAAATTTGTAAAAAAATAGGTGTATTTGTATCCAGAAATTCACTTATTTTTGACATTTACTATCCCGAAAATACGGCAATTCGTATTCGTATTGATAGCACATCAATAGGACTACGAATTGCCGTATTTTCGGGATAGTAAATGTCAAAAATAAGTGTATTTCTGGATACAAATACACCTATTTTTTTACAAATTTTCTTTAGTAAATTTCCCCCTTAGTCTCTCTCTTTATTTGGTATTCACTATAACCAAAGCGTCTATATTTGTTTTGTAGATTGGAGTATCCTGACAGTGGGATTATTTGTAATCCACAAGTGAAGGTGAATCAGGTAATAATTGCTGTCTTAATCACAATGTAACAACACTGTAACAACACTGTATATATCCTCTCTGCACTTTTCTTCATATCCTTTGCCTAAGTCACTGTAGCATGAAGCCAACTGTATAAAGTCTTTACACCGTATTTCTTATTACAGTCACTATTTCTCCATCAAATAATATTAGTCAGGGAAAATGACTTATTCTCTCCTTTTGATGAGGAAGCACATAAATGTCTGCCTGTCGTACAGTTATCATCTGAGGTAAACGCAGTCTCTGTGTTACCCCTGCATTAGGGTGTTAGTGTCTTTTAACCTTCCTGGGATAGTACATCTTACAATATATACATTTGGGTGAGAGAAGAGCGTATTACAGCCTTTCTCAGGTAAACTGTCTCTTTTCTGTCTGCGGCTGTGCATAAATATAGCTGACTTTTGTTCTATGAGGTAAAGGGGGAAATTTACTAAGGCAAATAAGCCTATAAAATTCCTATTTGCATAGTAAAATATGAATTTTTTAGGTGTATTCGTATTTTTGGCATTTACTATGCCAAAAATACACATTCGTATTCATATTTTTGGCACATTTGTATTTGTATTTACAAATACGAATGTTTACGCCATCGGAAAATATGAATAGGACTCACCATTCAAAAGAATGGTGATTCCTAATTTACTAAGCAGCCGTATTGAAAATATGGCCGCTAATTTGTGTATTTCGGCCTAGTGGCCGGCCAAATACTATTTGGCTTTAGCCTGCACGGATCAGTCAGATCCGTGCAGGCTTCAGTGTAAAAAACAAAACAAAAAAAAAAAAACGGCATGAGGTCTCCCCCACGTTCGTAACCAGCACCAGGCTGAAAGAGCCGGGCTGGTATTAAAAAATCATAAAACCAGCCCCAGGCTCCAGGGACGGGGCTGGTTCCCAAAATATGGGAGACTAGGGGTCCCCCGTATTTTAAGAACCAGCCCCAGGCCCAACCAGCCAGCAGGGTATTGCCACAGCTGGGGGGGGGGGCTTTTTATACAAGTCCCCCCGGCCAAAGCATTAACCCTGCCACCCAGTCAGCCTGGACAGGGGTCCTGGGGAAGTGGGGACCCCCCAATAAAGGGGTCCCCCCTCCAGGACTTACCTGGCCAGGCTGAAGCCGTGTGCTGTCCTCGATGCCCCTGGGCGGTGCCAAATTTAGTTAATCAAAAAAGCAAATATCTTTGTACCTGGAACAAATCATGTTACTATGCAAGATTAACAAATACGTAAATATTGTTTCTGTGAAGGGTACATACTGGCTGCTTTTGCATGAAGCCCACAGATGTTAGACAGCTTTATTATTACGTTGCAATTTAGATTTTAGTTTGAACACCCCCACCCATATCTAACTCTCTCGGCAAATGTTACACGTTATATGCAGTGCATACCTCCCAACATTGGTGACAATGGAGGAGGAACACGGGTGCATGCCTTAATTATAAGGTATGGCCTCCTGGTCAGGGGGCGTGGCCTATGCCCACAGTGCTCCCGTGAGACCACGACCCATTTTCCCACTTTTATGGGCATGGCCAGTGCTGAAAGAGCTACTGGTCATGCCCCCATCCTGACTTCGAACTGCCACCCCCCCTTTCCCCCCTCACTGCGGGTCACCGCCGCCTGGGCGGAACTGAACCGAAAAAAAAGGAACAGTAACACAAAAATCGGGGCAGATGGGAGATATGCAGTGCAACATGGTTTTGCCCACTAGTGTGTTTTTGCTTTTGCTGACAGCAGAATCAGACCTAGGGTTCTCTGCTGGCAGTATACAGTAAGTTCTAGAACAGTAGCAGCTGCAGCAGAGGCGATACTAAAAAACTGATATAATTTAACATGACTTAGTATGCAGCCAAGCATCATAAAGGTAATTTCAAAGAGATCTAAATTCATTATTTTATCAGCGCAGAAAAACAATCTCTAGCAGTCCACAGACATTTTCTAAAAGGCTTTAAGGACTTCTGTTAGGAAAATGTATTAACTATGTACAATATCTAATTATGCGCCAGCCCACACATTTCTTTATTTATCATGAAATGAAAGAGCCCAGGTGATGTTCTACTTTCCTCTCGGAGAAAGCAATCAATTTTTCATTACACGTTGTTCTCTTTTATAATTACACCTAAGTATATTTTGCTTTTTTGGTGCCATTACATGAAATTCATTGTCAGAAAATAAGATTCCTTGGCTGGATGGATTAATAATGTAAACGCACTCAGAAAAAAGAGGGAAAATTAGCATTGTGTAGTCACATACAGAACCCTTTGGCACATTAATATAAGCAGTCGGCCCAGCTTTACGCTCAGAATCAAATTCTGAATATGTCACCAATGAAATATGTTTTATTTAGCAAAATATCTGACAATCACAGTCACCTGCTGGGTCCTTAGACTTCATCATACTTGCCTACTTTTGAAAACTAGTTTCAGGGAGATTATAGTTGGTAGCAGAATTTTGCACAGCGCCCCGGCGAAGGGGTGTGTCATGCTCCACCCAAAGGGCGTGGCTCGTTCCTTATATGGAGAGATTGTGAAAAGAGATTGTGACTGTGGCACCTAGAAGGGTGTGTACTGCTACATCTTAGAGGATTTTTTTAAAATTACTTATTATTTTTATTTATTTAGTAACAGTTCCCTATATAGCGCAGCAGATTCCGTTGCGCTTTACAATAGGAGACAGTGATACAACAAACAGGGTATTTACAGACAGTCAAAGGTAGGATTTACTGTACAGGTTGAGTATCCCCTATCCGAAATGCTCGGGACCACGAGCATTCCGGATAGGGGAATTTTTCGGTTTTTGGAATATTTTTTTTAAAGCATACTTACCTGTCCCCTGATGGTGTCCGGTGATCCCTCGGCGTCCACGCAGTCCCCGGGCGTCCACAGCAGGCCTCCCGCATTTTCTCCGGGTCTCCAGCGGTCCCAGGAATGCATTGCGCGAGTGTGCGCGCGCACTGGTGACGTCACCGGCGCTTGCGCAATGCATTCCTGGGACCGCTAGAGACCCTGGAGAAGATGCCGGAGGCCTGCTGTGGACGCCCGGGGACTTGGTAAGTATGAAAAGAGGGTTAGGGGGGTTAAAAATAAATAAATAAATAAAAATTTGAATGATTCCAAAAACCACGGTTTTTGGAATAATTCGGATAAGGGATGTCCGGATACAGGATACTCACCCTGTATATCCAAATGTAAATGAGCCCCAAAGTAGCTAGTAAGATCTACTACTGTAGACTTGCTAAAGAGTCAGATATTGTTCATCTGTTGGGGGAAAATTGCTAAAATGGGAGTTCTTATCCACATGGATTATTTTTTCAGAACCCTCTAGAGCAGGGGTTCCCAACCTTTTTCTAATCACGGCACCCTAGAGTATCAGAATTTTTCCAAGGCACCCCTAGGCCCCAAAATATATATATCAAATTAAGTAGATTGTGTTTATATGTGATTCTTAGGTTCAGTTATGTGGTAAAGGGCAGGATTTGCTTCTGATTGTACACATTGTATGATTGGCAGCCACCAGCACTGGTTTTGTCCAGAAATAATTGATCATAAATAATTTGAATTGGTCCTGGACCACCAACCCGAGGCACCCCTGCCAGTGTCCCGAGGCACCCCAGGGAGCCTAGGCGCACAGTTTGGGAACCACTGCTCTAGATAATATACAGGGTTGATTGGTTGCCCATAGCAACATCCCATGTTAAAAAGAACTCTGATCTTAGTAAATTTCCCTCACTGTGTTTTATACGTGGTTCCATATAAATGGCCACAAGACATGCATGTCGCCATAGGGGTCATTGTGTTCTGTCACCAATTCTGGGAAATGGCGCTGATGATTCATGTAAATGTATCTACTGTATCTCTGTTTTTCCCCAAAAAATGTTTCGGGCCTTAGAGCCTTTTTCTTCTTCAATCAATCTCCCTGAAGAAGGCCCTAAGTGCCGACATTCGTTCGAGGACACCTTACACTCGAGTCACCGTCTGCTCACAAACACTAAGTCTCCTCCCTCATAGAGGAGTTGAGCGCACGGCACCCGGCAGAGCTTGCGGCTGTGGGCACAGGGTATCCTGCGATACCGCTCTGCTTTACGGCTGCACCGAAGCCCGCTGGCGCTATGGGGACCCGGAAGTGCATGCAGCACACACCTCTGAGAGAGGACACCGTGGGACGCAGGAACACGTGTAAGTGTGTACCCCAAGCAGAACGGGATGCCAGCCTCTTGCGACATGGTTACCTGATGCTGTAAGAGACTCAGTGACATTATCCCCCACTCAGCCGCACTCCCCCGCCACCAGTCCCACCCCACTCTGCCCGCCGTACTCCCAATACCCCTTCCCTTATCCAGCATTTTGACTTTCGTTATTAGAGAATAAAGATCGTTCTACAAAACCCCATATTATATTTTGTTATTTCACGTAACATAGGAACTACAAGCCTAGCATATCTACAACTGTTAAGTATACCCAACACAGCATAATTATCATTATCAGAGCGCTGGTCTCCACTGCCTTTTGTTCATTATTGTTTACAGGAGGGTGACCTCCCTTAGAAGCCCCATATAGATTGAGACACACCAAGTGCGCACGGAACCCACCAACATTCCTACTCTATGTGATGCACCCCCCTCCCCCCATTACCTCCCAATCACCTTTCAGGAATGCCCCTGACTTTTCCCCTATCATGCATCTAAATTCATTCTGTGCCTCTATATAAAACTATTTTGCTCTGGGAACCCATCATAAAATAAAAAAATATCACAAGACTTCTGCAAATGACCTCCGAATGGTCGCCACATGCGTGACGTCAGCAGACGCGACATGCATGGCAGCATTTCAGATAAGCAAAATTATCCGAGGATTTAGACTCTTTAGATTACTGACTGAGAAATTAGAGTAGTCAGTGGCCTGATGGTCAGCAACATGGAGTCATGACCCCCTGCTGAGATGGGCGTGACCCACTTTAAGATCAGGACCCACAGTTTGAAAACTGCTGCCTTAAAGTAGTAAATAAAACTGAAATATCATAATCAAAATCGTATTCATCCCACTTGGTAACTACTACTATCATCTTTGGTAGATATATTGGGCAGTCATATATTTTTTTTTTTTTGAAAGGCCATTCTATTTTTCTTGTTAAAGGTGAAGAACTGTATCCTGTTATTTCTGTTATGCACACCTTTGTGTTCTATTAATCCTGACAAACCTGATAGTCCCCACTTACCATTTGTATCCAGAATCCTCATTGATGTTGGCATTCCAACATTGGTCTCCTTGTGATAGTCGGCAGCCGTCATCGGGGTAGTGAACCCACCCCTCTTCAACTTCTGTACACTGGACATCACTAAGTTCTGAAGAAATATCCAATACCTATGTAACAGTATTGTACCCTCTGGTCTTGTAATGGTCTTGTACCCACTCCCAGATTTACGCCTTCTATCATCATTATCTTGTCTGGGCTTCACTTTCATGGTTATTGTGAATATTATTTTTTCTCTGTCTTTATGTAGAACTTCCCAGACGGGTGAATTTATTTTTATTAAAAATAAAAAGACTGTCAATTTTTTGTACACATGTGTAGTAATTAAAAATAAAAACCACAGAAGTAATATTTTGCACCGATTCAAGTATGAGTTTGCTCGTAGAAGAAGCTCTAACTAGTTTTTAGTTTGATTACTTCAGTTTTGTTTGTGGACAGCTGCTGGAACATTTATTAAGATTTTACATAGAAGTCAATACTGTATGGATCAGTGGAAAAAATCGTACTCTAACCTCTTTCAAATTAAGAATCTGCAAAAACAAAATGTGTTGATGTTTGAAGACGTTATTAAGCCCTGTATCTCCATGGTGAATAGAGAATGCTAAGTGCATATGAACAGGCTAGCATAGCTTTTTTTTATTTCAGAATTAGGGAAAATATTGACTGAGAAGACTGCATACCATACACTGAAAAATTGTGAATAATTCAGAATTTGACAGTACTGTCAGTATACTCTAGTTACCGATGAAAAGAAGTAGTATTATAGCACAACAGCAAGGGCCTGATTAAAAGTTCCAGGTGCCCTAGGCTAATACACATGTAGCTCCCCTTGTAATGCTGCTAAACATGCGTGTATGGGCAAGGCTTAAAGTGATCCTGGAGCTCAGTTCCATCTGCCTCCTAATTCCTCCCTTCCCTCCCCCGTGAGGCATTTTCAGGGCCAGTGGTCTAGTTATTGCCCCCCTGCAAACTATTATGCTTTTCTGCTAGATTTACTGTGCAGGGCCAACGTGGAAGTTGAACTAGTTCCACCTCAACAAGAGATGTGGTGGAACTCAGTTCCACCCCGTCCTTCCCCCACTTGTATGGGTGCTCAGGGACTCGACAGTCATACTGCCCATGTGCATGTAACAAAGGTTATACAACTGGCATGTAGGATCTAATGCGTGTGGCGTGAGAACTAAACTTTGGTTTTAGGATGCCCAGCTGGCCTCATAATGTACATAAACTATCAACAAGTTACATTGGCACAGCCAGCAGCCACCTTAATAACTTTACCCCCCACAGTACAGCGGCACTGGTGATAGATAGCAATTATACAAGCATGGAATAAATTAAGCCTTAATTTTATTCCTCGGCTGTCACATGCACCCCCCCCCCTTCCCCAGGCCTGAAGCCTAATCAGTCTATTGGTTAATCAGGCGCTGACAACAGCGCTAGACTGGTACAGTGCACAAATCCAGATGGATTGAAGGAACGGTCCTCATGTACAGTAAGCGTAACTCAGGTATTTTATCATGACTGAAGCTAAATGTTATGGCAAGGGTGGATCTCTTATTTATTATTTACCAAACCAATCACAATCAACTAAAGACACGCTCAGATCCCATTGTTTTGGTTTTGGTCATTCATCATTGGGTTTCGATTTTGGCAAAAACATCCTAAAGTGTTTTGGTTCAGATTCGGATATTGGTTCAGTTTCAAATAAAAAAAAAATGACAATCTTTGATAAATTAATCAATCAAAACAGCTAAAATCATGAAATTTTTCCAATCAAAAACCTGAAATTCTGCCAATTTTTTGCCAATATTCAATATAGCAATTTGACTGTTTGTCTAGTTTATTTTTTTGTTAGGGCTTATACAAACATTATTTATTTCATACACTTTAATATTGATAGAAAAATAATGTAACAAACATAATATATTCACATCACTCACTGGGTCTTGTTGCTGCCGATGTCGGGTTGAGTATGCATTGCATATTGTATACTCAGCTTTAGTCTAACAAAATTAAGATCTATGGAAGCGCCCATTGAGTATATTTCACTCTATACTAGTGATAGCTTTGAGAACATGCTTTAATTGCTCTGTTAATAGCAAGGACATTGCTTGAATATGTGGACATCAAAGCAGGTAACAAAAAAAAATATTAATGTAAATGTAGCCGCACTCATCTATCCCGCACTAATTGCCACGTGTGACAATGATTGGTGCAATCCTGTTGCCATGCAAAATTGTTCCTGCAGCTCAGAGAAACGCATTGAGTGGCAAAATCACAGTGTGAGCTTCGGGTGCGAATTTGGCGCAACAAACAGGAGCAAGACATGGTGATCGGGGATATATGAGTGTGGCTACATCTGTATATAGATCATTCATACTCCCAATTTTTTTGGGCCTAGAAATAGGGACTCTTGTGAACTGAAGGCATGCTTGCCCCAAAAAAGGGAGTGGCCTCAGACATAAGGGGTATGGCTTTTCCTCTAGGGGGCGTAGTATTATGGTTAGTGCTGGTTTTGTCATTATGGGGGCATGCCCAGCACACTATGAGCTGCTGACACTCCCCCTGTTCCTCTTTACTGGAAAAAGACACTGTGCGCATGCAGCTATTCATGAGTGAAAGGGGTCTACCAATTGCCCCCCCCCCACACACACACACACATAAGACACTGCTGCCCATTGGGGGTGGGTAGTGGCACAGTTCGCGTTAAACAGGATTGTCCCACAAAAAATTGTGACAGTTGGGAGGTATGGTCCATGCACATTATTATTTATTTATATTTATTTGTTTGTAAATTTATTTTTTACTGAATTACAATCAGTGCAATGCATTGTTTGCTGATATATGTAAAGATGATGTAAAAGTATACTTCAAATGCTGTATAATACAGTCAGCCAACAATTTACTTACAATCTTTTAATTTCCGCATTTACTGGCGAAAAATGTATTTCATTCATCAACCTGTTTTCCCCACATATAATTTAATTCTAAATAATTATATAATTTAATTACACTTTACTACAGAATGTCGCATGATAAAGAATTGCAGCTCTACCTTCATTACTGTGATATGAACATTTGGGGATCGCAAGTTATAATTCATGTTTCCAAAACAGTTGTAATTAAGCAGATATGGTTACGGTGATTGATGCTGTTTTAAAAAAAAATGGTAAATATTAAATGAAGTATTAAAGGAAAACCACTGACTTGTAGAAACAAGATTTTCACTGTAATTTTGACAAACGAGGTAAAAGATGAGAATGGTTGTTTTACAGTATTACTTTCTGAATAATCAGCATTTATTATATCACAAGGCCCCTTTATGCAACAAAATGCAGACTTGCTTTATTTACTGAAGTGCTCCTAATTGTCCTCTAATATGATGTGCATAACCACATACTAGTAATGGGGGGGGGGGGGGCGCGGACCTCCTGCTGCTTGACTATACAGTGCTATCACTGCTGCTTCCTTGGAAATGCATACCTCACAGTCCCCTAGTGACATCACTGCTCTATCAGAATCATGTATTTATTGCATGAATCATTTAAAAGTCAACTGTTCCAAGAAAGGCAAAACATGCCCTATTAAAAGTAAAGCGCTATTAAAAAATATGGTCTTCTTAACCTCAGAAATGATGTTGTTCTATGAGGAGGAGAAGAAGACTGTGCGTCCTTGTGCAAAATGGCTGTCACAACTGCTAAGCTCAATCTACTTGCTCCATGAAGATATATGTGCAATGTCAGTCATGTTACTGATTGAGTCTATCGTACACAGGTTTGACAGTGAGTGATGAGAGAAGACAACCTCAAATGAAAATATAAAATGTCATTAAAAATCATATTTTTTTGTTATATAATAAAAGAGTTACAATCAATACAGCTAGAGCAGGCAACTATTATTCATTGATTTGAAAAGTCCCCTTGGGAACATTGTGTTGGTTATTCCATTATTATCTTTTGTCCACCGTTGAGATTTAGTATATAAATAAATGTCTGAACAGGTGTTTTCTGATCAAGCATGAATAATCACAAAAATCACTGACATGAAGGGAGGATACGTCATAAATCAAATAATTTGTTGAAAAATACCTTAATCATCTCCAGTCAACTGTAAAACTCAAATAAAAGATAGCATTATCTTATACCTCCCAGCTGTCCCTAAGTTTGACTAGACCAGAGGTTCTCAAATGTGACCCCCGAGGCAACCTACAGTCCAAGTTTAAAGTACAGATGGAGCGCCTCTCCAGAATGCCCCCACTGGCAATCGCTGGCGGAGATGCGCTCCATCTGACTGGGACCCTTGAGGGTCTCACACACACATGCATCCCAGTTTTCAGGCAGCAGGGGACGTGAACCCTGCCCGTCTCCACTTCAGGGAGATGGGCAGGGTTGGGTGGGTGCGGAGAGGCAGTGGGGACCGGCAGACAGTGACAGTGAGGCGGTGGGGACCGATGGTTAGCTCCATCAGAACGGGACACTCGCGCATCCCCTTCTGGCGGTTGGCGATCCGAACGCAGACCCCTGCTGGATGGCAGTGGCTCCATCTGTATATCCAAGGTTGAATCAAATTGATTGAGCTACTAATTAAGTCACATTATTGGCATAGATTTAATTTAAATGTGGCCTGTTATGGGGCCTTGAGGAACACATTTAGGAACATCTGGACTAGACAGTCCTGAATTGCAGGTCTTCAGAAATGTACTAATTATAAGAAAACGGTCACAATTTTACCCATTGGGGGCATTCAGGAAATGATCAGGTCAAGTTTTTGGCATACTGAGGCCAGGGATTGTTTTGTCCCAATCTGCCATGTTTCAATGCTGGGAGAAATCTTGCTTTGAGATTTTTCAGCTATTAGAAGTGGTTAAATGGCCTGATTCATATAGGGCCTGATTCAGACCTGATAGCTGCTGTGCGAATTTGCACGGTGATGATTATCATACCGATTATCAAAAGGCTCATAGTATCCATGCTTGAGGCCACCATGTAAATAAATCTTGCTACTTTTTTTGGTTGCGGGCCTGTCACCAGTTGATTCACAGGAAGTTGCTGTTTTTGCCGTTTTTGAGTGTTAGGAAAAATGCAGGCATGGCCAAGTGTTTTAGGGGAAGGAGTGTGACATCAGCTCCGGCCTTGATCAGGCTGATTCCATCCCATCTGCCGAGTAAGTCCAGAGCTACGCACAGGATGCACACAGTGGCAAGAGCAATTGAATATGCAGCCCATTCACCAGCTTGTGACATATCCACTGCTTATGGTGGGTGGGATTATACTCTTGCTGGGTGGTGGCTATCTATTTGCAGGGCCCATAGACCAGCGGTGCTTAGTATCAGACATCTTGCTGTTATTGGTGTTGGAGCTAGTGAGAATTAATTCGAACAGTTCTAATTATTTTGTATGTCATGGTGAATACGTTTTACAGCCATGTCGTATAAAACCCGTTCAAACCCCCAATTAACTATATTCGGGCCACTATGCACATGCTTGGCATCCTCACCATCAGAGACCGGGCTGAATTCAGACCTGTACGAACAGGTCTGAATAGCCCCATAGTGCCTTGGTCAGGAATTGAGTGCATGACCTCAGGACTGGATGGCAGATTGACATGTTTTCAATATACAGCTATACCTTTTCAATAGGCGGTTTCCCCCGGGGACAGCCTTTAGTCTTTGGCCCTTTATTTGGGAGGTCCCCACTCCCACAGGGACCTAGCCCGGGCTGACTAGCCAGGGTGAGCATGTTATGGATATATATAAGTGTCCCCCAGCTGTGACATGACAACGCTGGCTGTTTGAGCCCGGTGCTTGTTGCCGAAATAGGAGGGACCCCTGATCATTTTATCCCTCGTATTTTGGGAACCGGGACCAAGCCATGAGCCTGGTATTAGAAGTACAGGGGAACCCCAGCCTCCACCCTGTTTTTCTGCAAACAGGAGCGGCTCAATGAGCCCAGGGCTGATAATTATTTATTTATTTTCCCTAAATGATCCGTGCAATTCTGCCGGCTCTTACGTATTTGGCAGCCAAATACTAATGACTTCACCATCACAAAATATGAATCCTGAGTTTATGGATATTTTGTAAATTATACGTATTCTCAGGTCGTCTTTTAGGGCCGTTCCTGTTCATACACATTCTTACAGGGTTCGGCCATTTTTTACTGATTAAATTTACCCCAAAGAGAGATAGATATTGCTAAGTACATTCTGATAACTTCACATTGTTGATATCCTGTAGTCAATTAATAGCATAATAGCTATAACATATGGCTGCTGTGTAATGACACACACACACACACACACACACCATCTTATACTGTACATAGGGGTAGATTCTCTAAGAATCTCCGCCCCCCCTTCGCCTGTCTTCTCAATTATAATTATCGCATATGTTCTAACATATGCGATAATTATAGCAAAGGACAGCTCTTGTTAAGAGCTGTCCTTTGCGGTGAGAGTCGCCGGGTCCCAGCAGGTCCCGGCAGCTCTCTTCTCCCTCCCACACCCGGCGCTGCTGCTGCACCGGGCTCTCCTCATCCCTGCACCCGGAAGAGGATCAGTGCAGGGAGGACGTCACAGGTCCGGGCAGCACAGTTCTGTGTTGCCCGGACACAGGTGAGGGGGTGATGTGGGGTGGCGGGGGTCCGTGTGGGACGGCAGGGGGTCGTTGCGGGGCGGAGATGGGATGCCGTAGAAGCCCATTGGCTTCTATGGGGCATCGCCAGAATTTTCTGGCGATGCCCCCGCCGCGGTAACCTGGCGGGGGATGCTTAACGCATCCCAAAATGCGGTAAAAACCCGATAACGGGGTTTTTACCGCATTTTTATCTTAGAGAATCTCCCCCATAGTATTTTATGGATTAAGGTAAGTATATACAGATGAAGCCAGCTTTAACTTTGCCCAGCGCTCGCCAGAGACTCCTCTCTGGCATGCACCGGCGATAGGGACTGGGACGCGTGTGCGCCTCACGTGCATTCCAGTATCACGGCGGTTGGGCAGTGTCTCCCTGCCCGTCTCTGCTTCAGGGAGACGCTGGCCAGTTCGGGGGGGTCGGGCGGCGAGGGGGACCAGCGGTGACAGCCGGGGAGACAGCGGGGACCCCCGACAGGCTCCGCTGCCACGGGGTGCGTGAGCGCCTCTGGTGGTAGCCGACCGCTGGCGGGTGCTGGCAATAGAATCGCCAGTCCCTGCAAAGATGTAGCAGGCTACATCTGTATTTTTCTATGGCTATATAATATACATATTTCAGTTTGCTAAAATACATTATGGAGTCTTGAGAGCAGAATTACTTTTTGGAACTTGTGTAATGTATATCTCACCTTGTTGTCTCAACCAGACTGCAGCCTAATCAACTATGAGTTCCCCATATACAGTATACCTTATAAATTATACCAAATATTATTGACTATTATGTAATGCCCATTACTGTAGTGTAGCTAGGTCTTACAGGCTGCTTCACCTCTTCCACGCTGACAGAAAGTAGTATAATTGTCAGATAATAAGCCTGCTTTAAGGTCAGACTGACATTTTTTTTCTCATACAAAGGTCAATGTAAGCATGCGGAAGATGCCGTATGAAATATCCAAGTAATTGGCCAAACCACTGTGCTATTGTAGACATTGGCAGTTATGAGTCACATCGATGTACATTATCCTGATTTCTGGGAGTAGCTGTTTTGTAAATGGTCAATGTCCAGCTTTCAAAATTACCAAGTACA
Source organism: Crinia signifera (assembly GCF_055691185.1). Lineage (NCBI taxonomy): Eukaryota > Metazoa > Chordata > Amphibia > Anura > Myobatrachidae > Crinia > Crinia signifera. The sequence continues at coordinate 9,443,969 of NC_139227.1, read as the reverse complement.
TTGTTACTCCTCGAGCGTACATATAAAGTATTGTCTTCGTTTTTTTATAATGGGTGATACAAGCAGTTACATACAATAACCCACAAAGACTATACAGTATGTCTAGAGTCCGTGAGTCTCCGAAGCACTGCCATCTGCAACATGCACAAAAGGAATCAGACATCAGACTAGCTTTCAAACCTTTAGCTTCGAGCGGGCTTACTAGTTACTGTATTTATTTCTAAAAACCTGAAGCCCATTTCTTGCACCGAAAAAGTATTTTTACTACATCACCTCTGCTCACTTTACCGCTCATGTCAAATAATGTGATATTATGGGGGAAATTTACCAATATGGATTCGTAAAAAATAGGTGTATTCGTAGGCAGAAATACACCTATTTTTTACACATTTGTATTTTCGGGATTTACAATCCCGAAAATACAACAATTCGTATTCCTAAAGATGGAACATTCGTATTTGTATTTACAAATACGAATGTCTACACCATCGATAGGATACGACAGAAATCACCATTCAAAAGAATGGTGGTTCCTGATTTACTAAGCAGCCGTATTGATAATACGGCTGCTAATTGGTGTAAAACAGCCACGCAAATACGACAGGAAAATACACCTTGCTTTCCCTGTCGTATTTGTCTTTAGCCTGCACGGATCAGTCAGATCCGTGCAGGCTGCAGTGTAAAAAAATAGAAAATAAATGTAATATTAAAAAAAAAACGGCGTGGGGTCCCCCCCCACAGCCATAACCAGCACCAGGCTGAAAGAGCCGGGGCCGGTAATTAAAAATCAGGGAACCCGACAAATAGGGGTTCCCCGATTTTTAACAACCAGCCCCGGCTCCAGGTCCAGGGCTGGTTCCCAAAATACGGGGGACAAAATGACTAGGGGTCCCCCATATTTTAAGAACCAGCCCCAGGCCAAACCAGCCAGCAGGGTAATGCCACAGCCGAGGGGAGACTTTTTATACAAGTCCCCCCGGCCAAAGCATTAACCCTCTGACCAGTCAGCCTGGCCAGGGGCCCTGGGGGAGTGGGGACCCCCTCAATAAAGGGGTCCCCCCCCCCCTCCAGGACTTACCTGACCAGGCTGAAGCCTGGTGCTGTCCTCGATGCCCCTGGGCGGTGGGCATCGAGCTGATCTTGGTGTAAAAAAAGATGAATAAACTATTGTTTTATACTGTGTAACTATGAGTCCCAGCAAGCCTCCCCTGCAAGCTGGGACTTGGAGAACCACAAGTCCCAGCCTGCGGGGCATTAAAGGGCCCGCTGGCACTTGTAGTTCCACAGTAAAAAAAATAGTTAAATAAATACACACTGACACTTGAAAAATAAAAGTTTAATACATACATTACACACACACACTGATACTTACCTATCTTGATCCCGTAGGTAGGTCCCAGAGTCTTGATCCGGTGAAGAATGAATTCTGGCCAATCAGGAGCCGACTTTCCTGGCTCCTGATTGGCCGCTAGGCGGCTCCTGATTGGCCAGAATTCATTCTTAGTCCAGATGCCGAGGAGGAAGGATCTCTGCGGCTCTGACAGACTCGGGAGCTTTGCTGGAGTCACCGGCAGCGTGAATAAAAAGCAAGAAGATGGAAGAAGAAGGAAGAAGGCCTGGACTACGTCGGACCAAGCCAGAAGAACTTCCATGGAGGATCTGAGTGAGTTGGATTTCCTTCCACAGGTCCACCATGGATTTCTTTGGACCCGGACCTGACGCCAACGCCGACATGAAGATCGACATGATGAAGAATGACGACATGATCCGGAACCAGGACAAGGCACCGGATCAAGACTCTGGGACCTACCTACGGGATCAAGATAGGTAAGTATCAGTGTGTGTGTGTAATGTATGTATTAAACTTTTATTTTTCAGGTGTCAGTGTGTATTTATTTAACTATTTTTTTTTACTGTGGAACTACAAGTGTCAGCGGGCCCTTTAATGTCCCACAGGCTGGAACTTGTGGTTCTCCAAGTCCTAGCTTGCAGGGGAGGCTTGCTGGGACTCATAGTTCCACAGTTTAAAACAATAGTTTATTCATCTTTTTTTTACAAGCTCGATGTCCACCGCCCAGGGGCATCGAGGACAGCACCAGGCTTCAGCCTGGTCAGGTAAGTCCTGGAGAGGGGGGGACCCCTTTATTGGGGGGGTCCCCACTCCCCCAGGGCCCCTGGCAAGGCTGACTGGTCAGAGGGCTGAATGCTTTGGCCGGGGGGACTTGTATAAAAAGTCTCCCCGCGGCTGTGGCATTACCCTGCTGGCTGGTTTGGCCTGGGGCTGGTTCTTAAAATACAGGGGACCCCTAGTCATTTTGTCCCCCGTATTTTGGGAACCAGCCCCGGACCTGGAGCCTGGGGCTGGTTGTTAAAAATCGGGGAACCCCTATTTGTCGAGTTCCCTGATTTTTAATTACCGGCCCCGGCTCTTTCAGCCTGGTGCTGGTTACAGCTGTGGGGGGGGGGGGGGGGGGGACACCACGCCGTTTTTTAATTTATTTATTTAATTTTCTATTTTTTTTACACCTTGCAGCCTGCACGGATCTGACTGATCCGTGCAGACTGCCTCTGCTAATTCGTATTAGCGGCCGTATATACAGTATGGCCAGCTAATATGAATTGTTACACCATCGGAGGGTTACAAAGCAGTCGTATCTGACTGCTTTGTACATTCCCCTCCGAAACACGACTTTGCATACGACTGAAACAGTCGTATGCAGCCGTAGGGGAAATACCAATACGAAAAACTAGGTTTTTCATATTAGTAAATTTCCCCCTATATTACTACATACTAAGCAGTAGGTTTTCCATAAATGGAGAGCGCACGTTTGATACCCACTAATGGCCCATACATATTGAGCTTTATCCCTTATCCGGATTTCCCAAAACCGGAATATTATGAAAACCTTAGCTTTTAAGAATATTTTCGGATATCCGGGTAAGGGATACTCAACCTGTATTATCTGTAAGAATGCACTTTGTAGGAAGCAGTGACATCAGTACTTTGTAGGAAGCAGTGACATCAGTGCTTTGTAGGAAGCAGTGACATCAGTGCCATTACATGCCTCATTCATGTTTCTGCCAGGTTCCTTGCCAACATACTGTATAATACCTATGTGATGTGCCAGTGAATTGGTAGGATGCCTTTTCACTGTACATATATCTGCGCTGCAGACGACTAGGCGGCCTCCACTATACGAAGACAACAGAAATGCTGCAAATGTGTTTCCCAACCTGTGAGAAATATTCCAGAAATAATGGCTGCGTGGTATAATATGAGACTGTTTCTATAGTAAATGTTATTTCTTAAATATATTTCTATTACAGTGGGTTAGATATATCGACGGATGGCGGCTAACAGCCCTGGCATTGCAAAGATACGCATGCACAAAAAAGGAGGTGGTTACGGCTAATGAGGGGATGCCATGAGCCACAGGGCCTGGTCTCCGTACTTCTGTATGCCGTGCATAAGTTACCGGGAGAATGGCCCCATGGCACACCCCCAAGTTTCTGTATGCCAAGTGTCCAAGCAAAACACTGGTTCCGGTTGATAGATCTACAGTGTTTAGATAGACAGTTGATAGGTCTACTCCAAAAAGTTGACATACAATAGGTCGACAGGGTTTTTTGTTTTGTCTCTCCCCCCCTGCACCTGTTTTCATAGTCACCTCGTCCCCTGGTGTCCACAGCGGATATCAGATTTGTCTTTAGCAGCATCTTCGGTCCCAGTGATGTCACGAAGATTAATCTGATAGTCGTCATGGATGACAGGGGACACCGAGGTTGTCGTGGGCCAACAAGGGACCAGGTGAGTATGTAAAAAGATTTGGTACTGTTTACCTAGAACGGCGCCCACGATCTATATCGCGGGTATCTTGCCGCAAATCGCAGGCATCGCATGCATCTTATGTGTTTGTAATGTTAAATTACCTTCCAATCAACTGGATCAACCCAATGGACCCGATTTTACATAGGGAACAATGTTAAATTCCCTTCCAATCAACCAGATCAACCCAATGGACATGATTTTACATAGGGAACAATGTTAAATAGCCCCCAGACCACATATTGAATTGAATAATCACCCTGAAGTGTGAAATGCCCCCCCCCCCCCCCCCCGCCATTGTTAACTTCACCCCGCGGTCAACATCATCCCGAAGCGTGGCAAGCGGCGGCGGTACGCCTCCTATGACCTTTTCATTATTTCACTATCCACGTCGGCGTGGAGTTGAGAATAGAAAGTGTGGCGAGTGCAGCGAGCCACCGAGCCCGAAGCGTGGCGAGCGTAGCGCGCCCCGCGAGGGGACACGGATACCTGTGAAGCCCGCGAGGGGACGCGGATACCTGTGAAGGCCGCGAGGGGACGCGGATACCTGTGAAGCCCGTGAGGGGACGCGGATACCTGTGAAGGTATCCGCGTCCCCACGCGGGGCTCGCTGCGCTCGCCATGCTTCGGGCTCGGAGGCTCGCTGCGCTCGCCACACTTTCTATTCTTAACTCCACGCCGACGTGGATAGTGGGCGTATGAAAAGGTCGGAGGACGCGTACCGCCGCCCCTCGCGGGCTCGCTGCGCTCGCCACTCTTCGGGATGACGTTGACCGTGGGGTGACGTTAACAATGGGGGGGGGGGCATTTCACACTTCAGGGTGGTTATTCTATTCAATTTGTGGTCTGGGGGCTATTTAACATTGTTCCCTATGTAAAATCGTGTCCATTGGGTTGATCTGGTTGATTGGAAGGGAATTTAACATTGTTCCCTATGTAACATCGCTACAATCGCACCCATCGCATTGCAGCCATCGCATTCCACTATAATGGCATGCGATGTACATGCGATCAACGCGATGGGCGCCGTGCTAGGTAAACAGTACCAAAGATTTTTTTTCCGAAATCTGGTATAATCCGTTATCCAAAATGCTTGTGGTCCCAAGAATTTTAGATAAGGGATACTCAACCTGTATTGTAGTTCAGCATACAAATTGTCTGATACCACTATATAGATTTCATACATATACCGCAATATACCGTATTACCCCTCAACCCCCAATTGTGCACCTAATTATTTTCCTTTTTGGCTCCTCCGTCTGGGTGGTAATGTTATTTAACCCTCTGTTTTGTGTATACGGAAACTACAGAGACAACAAAAGCTTCAAGTTATTATTTTTAAACCACTCAGCTTTCAGTTGTTTGAGTAATTCATTTTAATATGGGAAGGGGCCCCGGGGGAACTGGCGATATGCATAAGAAAGGGACAAGCTGAAACACAATGCCACCTTCATTTAATCATCTCTCTGTGACTGGAACTCTGAGCAGGTGCGTCTATGAATCTTGCAAACCCCGACTGTCTTTAAACACATTACTCTGAGCTGGTGCTCTCCGCCTGCTGATCCATGAATATGCCAACGCACATCTAGTGCCTTCATTCAGTCCTACATAAAAATTAAATATACATCCTTTTGCGTTATCAAGATTTCATGAACGCACAACATTTGTTGCATATTTGGGTCTTTACCGCGGGAAAAAAAGTGAAATATTCAGCCAACCGTAGCGAGAATCACATTTAAAATCAATCATGTGGGTTTTGTTGCTTAGTGTAGAAATAGGCAATTTCTCATTTTTCTTCCGAGCGTTTGCCAAGCAAACTTATTATATCTGGCATGTGTTGTTTGTGAAAGAGCTGTATAGCCTAGGGGCTTGACTGGGCACCAAGCATGTGCATCCTATTACCATGTCTTGCTTTAAATCTTCTATAACTTTATATGATCTGGCTGATTGTTGTGTGAGCGAGGAGCTATACAGGAATTGGGATAAGACAGAGAAATACAGGTTCAGTTTAGTACTGTGTTGTGGAGAATCATTATGCAGCGTAATGTAGCAACAGACTGCTAGGAAGCAGAGCCGGCATTGCCCTTAATTCTGTCTGCATCCAGAGCTCTCGATTTTGAGCTCACTGCTGGAAATTTACTAACCTTGACGAATATGGCCGGGTACGATTGCATACGACCGGCATTGGCCGTGTTTACGGGACTCGTATTTCCCAATGGTGTATGCATATTTAAATAGGAATCGGCAGCCTGAACAGTGCAGTCAGATGTGTGCAGGCTGCCCAGTGTCAACATTTTAAATATATATATAAAATATATATAAATCATTTGAAAAAAAAAAAACCCACCCATGACTATAACCAGCCCAGGGCTCAAAGCCGGGTAGGAGGAGGAGGGATAGGCCAGTCGGAAGACGTGGGAATTTATGGCTGTATACGGGCACAAATGGCTATGAATAGGCATATTTGTAACCATTTGAGCTTTGGAAATTTCGCCAACTGTTCGTGCTTCAAGGCCTACATTGGCAAGTTGACGCAAGGGGTTAATTAAGACCTTATCCCATGACCGCAAATTTGCACAATACCTGATTGTCGATCAACACTTCACATACCTCCTAACTGTCCCGATCACAGTGGGTCAGTGGCAATTTCCCACAGGGGGTGGGTGTTACGGATCTGGGTGTTAACCCACCGTTGGAGTACCGTGACAGGCACATGTGGACGATTGTGGTGGGCTGAGCCCTCAGCCGTGATCGCTGTTTAGGACAGCCACGGTGCACCCTACACTGTAGCTATTGGCCTTCTCTGGCAGGTGACCGTAGACTGCGGATTGCTAGGCTTCTCCTGTAGTCGCCGTGGAGTTAAGCCCACTCTAACCCCGATGCAACCAGGTTTTATGGTATGACAAGTCTACGGCGCCCGAGACAGGACCAAGAGGCGGATCTTACTACAGGCGCTAACTGGACAGGATATCCTGGCTAACGGCACCAGGCCAAGGACGGGGAGTGTGACTGAGTCACAGGCACCGGACAAAGCAATAACAGGGCGCCACCAAACAAAACACACGCCAACACAAAATAGTACACTTAAAGTAACGGTACCCCAAAACAGGCGCGAACCCACAGCCGTGGGCCTTTCCGAATCACGGAGAGCTGAACCAGGATAATACTAATAATAACTTAGGATAAAGGGCCGCTTGCCCACAGAAATAAAGAATAAGGAACCAGGCTCCACTGGAGCATTTACGTGACTGGACCGACCCCTCCGGCAGCACAGGATGGTAACGTGCACGCCGGGAGCGACTTGACAGGACTGGATGGTGCCACACTGACCAAGACAGAACCGGATCAAGACTGGACCAGGACCGAACCAATACGGAACCGGACCAAGACTGGACTGAGACCGGACCAGGACTGGACGCAGACCATAGCAAGATGGCAGCTGGACAATGGCTGAACCACGGCTGGACAACCACTGAACCACAACCGGCCCGGGATGGGCCCGAGATAGGACCAGATCAGAACTCGACCAGGACTAAACCATATCAGGATGAGACCAAGACTGAACACGATCAGGACAGGACCAGGATAGGATAGAGACTGGACCACGGCTGGACTGTAACTGGACCAGGACAGCAAATGGACGATGATTGGACCCAGACTGCAGCAGGACAAGACACTTGATAGGACCCAGACTGAAGCAGGACAGGACTCTGATAGGACCACGACTGGCAGGACAGGGACAGACCAAGACAGGACAGGACAGGAGAAAGCATGGGACGCTCTGCTCCAGGCAACATCACCGGCGCGGCTGAGCTGGGCTATATCCCTTAAGAGGGATAGCCCAGCCAATCAGCCACCGCCAAATCAATTTACTAATTACAATCAGGAGGCCGAGCGTGCGCTGCCCAGCATCCCCTGGTTGCTATGCAACCTACTGGGCGACGCAGCTTGATGATTGACAGCGTTCCCCAGCTGGGCAGAAGTCATACGCTTTGGCCGGGTGGACGTGACACTGCCTACCCGGACATCGCCAAGCAGAAGTGCCTGGGCCATACTTCTATGCCGCAGCATAGAAGAAGTCATCGCTGCCAATGGGAGTATCCAGAACGCCCTTCTCAGGGCGCCGGGGAACCCTGCTGTGGCAGCGCCGCAGCACACACATGTCAGCGCTGCTGACAGTGGGGGCAGGATCTGTGTACACTGTAGTTATGCGGGGTATTCCGACAGTTAGATTCTCGGGCCAATTTAGTTTCTTCCGACTGTAACTTGAAAGCTGGAAGTCAATGTTCAGGCTGTCAAGTGTCGGAAAGTCCATGAATCGTGGGAAAACGGTCATGGATTGCCGAAAAACGGCCATGAATTTGAAAATACGCTTCCGTTTCCTACAAAACAGGTCTGACTTTTTAAAAAGTCAGATCTGACACCCTTCAATGCTGTGGTTAACAATAGCATTGAATAGGTGAGTGCCGGTATTTCCCCGTCTGGAAATATTGGCACAAATGGAATACCCCCCATTGGGTCAATCTGTGAATCAGGTGCAATGTACCCTCTTCACCTCCAGAACATATTATTATTGTAATAAAATTAGAGCAGGTATACGGATCAATGATATTTGGGAGAGTAAAACAAGACATTTTTTCCCTCAACACACTGAGCAATGCTAGTAACCAATCTAGAACACTACATGATAATAGAATTCAGAGATATTGGTTACATATACCTGCGCAGGTGTATGCTATGCCCCCAAGCCGCGTCAAGGCTTCTCTGTATATTGGGGGTCCCTAGCGCTAAATCTAGGTGCAGGGTGCGGCACCCCTAAAAAACCATCATAAGCTGGGAAGCCCAGCGCGGCATGACAGTGATATACTAAGTGTTACTAATTAGTGATAGGAAGCCGAAGCTATATAAAAAGAGAGAGATAAATGAATGTAATCAAATGAATGTTATATCACTAATTATTAACACTTAGTATATCACTGGCATGCCGCGCTGGGCTTCCCAGCTTATGATGGTTTTTTGGGGTGCCGCACCCTGCACCTAGATTTAGCGCTAGGGACCCCCAATATACAGAGAAGCCTTGACGCGGCTTGGGGGCATAGCATACACCTGCGCAGGTATATGTAACCAATATCTCTGAATTCTATTATCATGTAGTGTTCTAGATTGGTTACTAGCATTGCTCAGTGTGTTGAGGGAAAAAATGTCTTGTTTTACTTACCCAGTATTTAACCCCTCCCTCATGCACCTGGGAAATGCTACTGAACTAATTGAGCATCTACCACTATCTGTATGTATGTTGTTAGAGGCAGAAGGGAGCCCATATTAGGAGGAGATGTGGGTCCTGATATGCCACATGGATTAGTCCGGGGTTGCTCCAAGGTAGGTAGCTCTTAGTTTGGATATATCAAGTAAGGAGCCATTATCATGTGGCTCCTTGCTGGTTAATCGTAGACCCAATTTAGGGTAACGGTGGTGTGGGGTGCGGTGCTCCTGGACTGGATGGGCTGGGTGGCTTAAGTGCAGCATGCCCTTACATTCTATTAACACTTTTCCCTCACTAACACTATCTCTCTCCTATTTTAATTACATTCATTTATCTCTCTCTTTTTATATAGCTTCGGCTTCCTATCACTAATTATTAACACTTAGTATATCACTGGCATGCCGCACTGGGCTTCCCAGCTTATGATGGTATTTTGGGGTGCCGCACCCTGCACCTAGATTTAGCGCTAGGGACCCCCAATATACAGAGAAGCCTTGACGCGGTTTGGGGGCATGTCATACACCTGCGCAGGTATATGTAACCAATATCTCTGAATTCTATTATCATGTAGTGTTCTAGATTGGTTACTAGCATTGCTCAGTGTGTTGAGGGAAAAAATGTCTTGTTTTACTTACTCAGTATTTAACCCCTCCCTCATGCACCTGGGAAATGCTACTGAACTAATTGAGCATCTACCACTATCTGTATGGATATTTGGGAGACACTCACTTTTAGTCAATTAATAGGCAGCTTTATCCCTGTAGATCCAGGCCAAAGTACAGAGATATCGAAAAATAAGTTACCTGCTTTATTCAGAGGACTCTGGGGTGCGTTCTACTTCTCTGAATGAGCCAACATTTTAACTACAGATAATTCAAATGATGCCCTAGTCATGTGTTAAATAAAAATCAATATTGAGCAAGAATATTGACCAGTTATGTGAAGGTTAATGGACATTACATTGCATAAGCTGTGACAAGGAATCACATACACTAGATAAGATGAAGCCTTGGTCTTTATTTTGTAGCAGGTAAACAGCATAGGCAAGGAATGTTACAGCATTACAGCATAGAGGTGTCACAGCATAGTACAAACTCCTCAGAAAGGTCCAGTGGTCCCTACCATAGTTCTCACCCCCGGCCTATCACCTGGGCAGCTATTCCGCCTAAGGAGCAATAAATCTCTGCCCTGGAAACACTTATATCAGGATAGCACAGGTGCTGTTAATCAACCTGACCCTGATCACATCAGTTTCCCTGCTGCTCTAAAACCTGGCTCCTCCACATTATCTCCATCTGTTGGTATGCTGTACCTGCCACAAAGCCCATTGAACTTTTTATTTAACAAATAACTGGTGCATCATTTGAATTATCGGTAGTTTCAATTTTGTCTCATGTGGAGCAATAGAACACCATCCAGAGCCCTCGACAGTGTGTGTGACTTCTTTCTCGCTAACCCTGTACTCTACGTCTGTTTCCAACGTATGCAGCGCTGCTTAACATATATTAAACTGAGGGCAAATAAGACAGAGAGAAGCAATCGGTGTCCTGACAAGTAATGGCGTTAAATATCCTGTGCCGAACTAGACATCCATGTAAATTCTTGCTGTAAATGGTTCCCGTGGTGTTAATCAGTATATGCCCAGTGCTGGGACATTTCTGTGTGCTGTGTAATTATAAAAACAAAAGGTCTTTTAAAATGTCTGCAAAGTTCTTTGTACAATATTGTCAGCGTACATGTGTCATGTTCTGGCTGCACCGAAACTTGCTTTGTTAATTCCAGCTTACCCAAGGAACTTCCATTACATTCAACGCTCTATTCCTCTCTCTGCTATTTTTAGACCTGCCATCGCGTGTCCCTATTCATTTTATTTTTCCATTGTATTAGCAGGAGACCCATGGTAATTATATCTTTACCTTCATACCCTGGTAACCTCTTTCTTAAATTGAATAAATTACCCCCTGCCCCTTTTCCTAATAGAGGTTTTATGATCTAATAGAAAAATATATGTACTTGTGAATGTCTTTCTACTCGTAAAACTTAGTGATCAACTTATTTCTCAGACTCCTGTTGTCTCGCCTGTGCCTTACAGTGGGCCTGGCTCAGACGTACCGGCCTACTTTGTGCACTCCTCTATGAGAAATGGGGGCGGGACATGGCTGACATTACCAAACCTAGCCCCCACGACAGTCAGACGCGGCAATTCGTGGGTCCATGGATGGGGGAGGGACTAAAATTATGTGAAATTATGCGATTCGTGGGCTGCAGGGGTGATGCGGAAGACTTGCCCACCTTTTTGGGGGGCCGGGAGGGGGACCCAATTTGCCGGAGCCTCTCGGCCATTCCCGGAAGGTAGGCAAGTAGGAATCCAGACCTGTTCGTTAGTCTGCGTATATTTGCAGTCTAGAGAACAGGGTAAGCGCACAGCCCAAATGAGAATCAGTCCCTAATTTATATTGAGAGAATGTGATGCTCTGGGGCGATTCAGAATATGTGCATTCGCAAACCCCAAGAGCGAACGGCTTAGATGAGTTTCACACTCGTTGAGCCATTCGCTTCCGAACAGGACGGCCTGGGGGTGGGCAGGTGCAGCAAAGATTAGTGTGTTACTTCTAGCAGACTTCAGTTTTCCCGTTCTCAAGGGAAGCTTCATGCCCTATACCAAGATGGCCAAAAAATCTCTGATGAGCATCGGCAGGAACCATCTTGGAACTGGGTGAAGCTATGGGCATAATTCAGACCTGATCGTTCATCTTGCAGTGTGTTACTAGAAAACTCCAGTTTTCCTGAGTCCAGAGTTAAATGTATCGGCCAGCAGTAAACTGACCCATTCCGGGAGGGTAGGCATGTATACTGTATACTGTATCTAGTAGCATTAACAATGTGCATTAAAACATCAAGTTTCTCTTGGAATCTCCGCAGGTCCAGTATTATTCTCTAGGTTCTTGCATTCCTAGTCCAACCATAGAGTGCTCTCATGTGCAGACTGGATTATCCTTGTGCAGCCTGACGTAGCAGGAGGTGGATGTAGGGGTTCAGCTATAGAAATCTAGGGTATAGAGATAGGACCATGTACTGTATATAATAGCTCAGAACATGATTCAGAGGTGGACACAAATGCCTTCATACTGTGCAGTAGCTGCGATTCAGTATTCAGCACTTGCTCAAACATTTGCTGGGATTTGCATTGAGACGCCCACTGGAGGCAACTGGGAGCCGCCCTTGTGTGTGAAGATGCACGTTTCCGAGTAACCCTACAGTCTTTCAGGATGACCATCGAAAGTAAGACGGTGGAGCGATGTTACTGCAAACAGAGGGGTAGATGTATGAAGCAGTGAAAAGGGAGGAGAAGTGATAAAGTGCCTGGTACTTTATCACTGGTCAGTGGCCAATCAGCTTCTAACTGTCCCATTTTAAACCCGCTTTTAACTTAACAGTCAGGAGCTGATTGGCCAATGATAAAGAACCAGCCAATGTATCACTTCTCCTCCCTTATCACTGCTTCATACATCTACCCTAGAATCACAGTGGTAAGCTGGGACACGCCCCTGTATTTGAGTCACCACTCTCCTGTTACCTCCCACAAACCTTCACTGACTGTCAATCACTTTGTTAATAAATCCTCACTGCCACTGCCAGATCATCCTGGTACATGCACAGCATCATATACAAATCAGAAACCCCATCAGGAAAAATCCATTAATAAAAATACTGTGTTATTTTTCCTTTATTGACTCAAATTAGTATTTTAGTAAATAACTAAATCACAGCAATATACACACATGTTAAGTGTAATATGATGTTTATACTATTCTCATGTATTTCCATCATTGTTGGTATTCATCGATTTTATCAGCACTGCGTGAAGTGGCACAGAATACGGATTAAAGTGCCTAATTCATACCCGCCCACTAAGCAGGGTACATTCGCTGCCTGATAAGCGGGTAAATGCCACCCGCCAGGGGAGCAAACGCACGCCCCCCCTTCGCCAAGCGAATGCTCGCAGTTTCCTGTGAATGGATGTGTACGCTTTGGTACACCTGTGCTCGCATGGGGACGCCTAGCGTTTTTCTGAGCGCACCCACTGTTATCTGGGCATGCCCAGGGAACACCGGCATTCCCATGTGACAGCCCCCTGCCCGCCCCCTACCCTCACCTCTCGGCACAGTGGTTACGCACATGCGTATTTTCGATGATACACATGTGAGGACCCACATCATCGATACCCGGACTGAATTCGGGCAAATGCAAGCCAAACTGAATCACCCCCAAAGCCTATAGCACACTTTTTACAACAACCAATAGAAATGTATAGATACATCTCAGCCCCAAATAAGTACTTAGGGAAGCAGGACAAGGGATCTACAGCAAAAAGGTCGACACCATTAGGTCAACATGGAAAAGGGCCGACCTGTAAAAACATGCAAAAAAGGTTGACATGTGAAAAGGTTGACACAAGCATTTGGTCGACAGTGTCTAGGTTGACAGTCAAAAGGTCGACATGTGGTTTTTCACTGTTTTTTTCCCCTGATTGTCGACACAGTTTGAAGGCCACCACATCCCCTTGCTTCGCTCGCGATGCTTCGGGCACACTATTTTATTCTCCCACCACGCCCTAGTGGATGGTAGGGCAAGATATACCGCCTGTCGGCACATGTCGGCTCAAAAAACAGTGGAAAACACTATGTGGACCTTTTAACTGTCGACCTAGACACTGCTCACCTAATGCTTGTGTTGACCTTTTAGAATGTCAACTTTTTTGCATGTCCACCTTTTTTACATGTCGACCTTTTTGCTTGTCGACCTTCTTGTTTGTCAACCTAATGGTGTCGACCTAATGGTTGTCAACCTTTTTGCTGTAGACCCATTGTCCGGATCCCGTACTTAGCACCCCCCATGCCAATCCTAGTTCTTACATTTGAAAAAAAAATCTACTGATCCAACATAATGTTGTTCTGCGAGTGAGTTTCCTGAGCTGTCAGTATGCATTACAGAAATGTCACTTATTCCTCCTGCCTCTGGCTATACTTTCTCACCAAGGGGCCATGCAGGTACAGTACCATACAAGTATTCCTTAAGTCAGGTCACATTGCCCCCTGTGACATGACATAAAGACAGCCTCAGCGACTGTCAGATGTATGTGCTTTCCTGAATGACATAAAGATTCAAATATACTGTATGTGTAGCATCAAAAATAAAAAAGCCAATACAACCATGGGATTAAATATGACTCCAGGGTGACCTGATATCCATAATTAAAGTGCAGTATGCGTTTGGACTTAAATTCAGTAAAAGTTGTAGTTTTGTGAACAATCACAAATCTTAGATGTTTTAGATCAGATCAAATGTGTGGTCTCGTTGCGCATCGGATCGTGGCAAGTGCTAGATGTAGGAGCTGTTGGATCGATATATCGCAGATGATCCTGCGATATACAGTAGTTGCCTACCCTCCTGAATTCGGCAGGAGACTCCCTGACATAGCAGCAATCACCCTCTCTCCCTCATTAGTCTAGCAATTGCCCTCATGTCACCTAGCCCACATTACACTGTTACATCATAAATCCCTCCCCTCCTGCATTCTGCAGGAGACTCCCTGACATAGCAGCAATCTCCCTCTCTCCCTCATTAGTCTAGCAATCTCCCTCATGTCACCTAGCCCACATTACACTGTAACATCATAGTTACCTCCCCTCCTGCATTCTGCAGGAGACTCCCTGACATAGCAGCAATCTCCCTCTCTCCCTCATTAGTCTAGCAATCTCCCTCATGTCACCTAGCCCACATTACAATGTTACACCATAGTTACCTCCCCTCCTGCATTCTGCAGGAGACTCCCTGAAATAGAAGCAATCGCCCTCTCTCCCTCATTAGTCTAGCATTCACCCTCATGTCACCTGGCCCACATTACACTGTTACATCATAGTTACCTCCTCTCCTGCATTCTGCAGGAGACTCCCTGACATAGCAGCAATCTTCCTCTATCCGCATTAGTCCAGCAATCTCCCTCATGTCACCTAGCCCACATTACACTGTTACATCATAGTTACCTCCCCTCCTGCATTCTGCAGGAGACTCCCTCATATAGCAGCAATCTCCCCCTCTCCCTCATTAGTCTAGAAATCTCCCTCACATCACCTAGCCCACATTACACTGTTACATCATAGTTACCTCCCCTCCTGCATTCTGCAGGAGACTCCCTGACATAGCAGCAATCTCCCTCATGTCACCTAGCCCACATTACACTGTTACATCATAGTTACCTCCCCTCCTGCATTCTGCAGGAGACTCCCTGACATAGCAGCAATCTCCCTCCTTCCCTCATTAGTCTAGCAATCTCCCTCACGTCACCTAGCCCACATTACACTGTTACATCATAGTTACTTCCCCCCCCCCCTGCATTCTGCAGGAGACTCCCTGACATAGCAGCAATCTCCCGCCCTCCCTCATTAGTCTAGCAATCTCCCTCATGTCACCTAGCCCACATTACACAGTTACACCATAGTTACCTCCCCTCCTGCATTCTGCAGGAGACTCCCTGACATAGCAGCAATCTTCCTCCATCCGCATTAGTCCAGCAATCTCCCTCATGTCACCTAGTCCACATTACACTGTTACATCATAGTTACCTCCCTTTCTACATTCTGCAGGAGACTCCCTGAATTAGCAGCAATCTCCCTGTCTCCCTCATTAGTCAAGCAATCTCCCTCATGTCACCTAGCCCACATTACACTGTTACATCATAGTTACTTCCCCTCCTGCATTCTGCAGGAGACTCCCTGACATAGCAGCAATCTCCCTCTCTCCCTCATTAGTCTAGCAATCTCCCTCATGTCACCTAGCCCACATTACACTGTAACATCATAGTTACCTCCCCTACCGCATTCTGCAGGAGACTCCCTGACATAGCAGCAATCTCCCGCCCTCCCTCATTAGTCTAGCAATCTCCCTCATGTCACCTAGCCCACATTACACAGTTACACCATAGTTACCTCCCCTCCTGCATTCTGCAGGAGACTCCCTGACATAGCAGCAATCTTCCTCCATCCGCATTAGTCCAGCAATCTCCCTCATGTCACCTAGTCCACATTACACTGTTACATCATAGTTACCTCCCTTTCTACATTCTGCAGGAGACTCCCTGAATTAGCAGCAATCTCCCTGTCTCCCTCATTAGTCAAGCAATCTCCCTCATGTCACCTAGCCCACATTACACTGTTACATCATAGTTACTTCCCCTCCTGCATTCTGCAGGAGACTCCCTGACATAGCAGCAATCTCCCTCTCTCCCTCATTAGTCTAGCAATCTCCCTCATGTCACCTAGCCCACATTACACTGTAACATCATAGTTACCTCCCCTACCGCATTCTGCAGGAGACTCCCTGACATAGCAGCAATATCCCCCTCTCCCTCATTAGTCTAGCAATCTCCCTCATGTCACCTAGCCCACATTACACTGTTACACCATAGTTACCTCCCCTCCTGCATTCTGCAGGAGACTCCCTGAAATAGAAGCAATCGCCCTCTCTCCCTCATTAGTCTAGCATTCACCCTCATGTCACCTGGCCCACATTACACTGTTACATCATAGTTACCTCCCCTCCTGCATTCTGCAGGAGACTCCCTGACATAGCAGCAATCTTCCTCTATCCGCATTAGTCCAGCAATCTCCCTTATGTCACCTAGCCCACATTACACTGTTACATCATAGTTACCTCCCCTCCTGCATTCTGCAGGAGACTCCCTCATATAGCAGCAATCTCCCCCTCTCCCTCATTAGTCTAGCAATCTCCCTCACATCACCTAGCCCACATTACACTGTTACATCATAGTTACCTCCCCTCCTGCATTCTGCAGGAGACTCCCTGACATAGCAGCAATCTCCCTCATGTCACCTAGCCCACATTACACTGTTACATCATAGTTACCTCCCCTCCTGCATTCTGCAGGAGACTCCCTGACATAGCAGCAATCTCCCTCTCTCCCTCATTAGTCTAGCAATCTCCCTCACGTCACCTAGCCCACATTACACTGTTACATCATAGTTACTTCCCCCCCCCCCCCTGCATTCTGCAGGAGACTCCCTGACATAGCAGCAATCTCCCGCCCTCCCTCATTAATCTAGCAATCTCCCTCATGTCACCTAGCCCACATTACACAGTTACACCATAGTTACCTCCCCTCCTGCATTCTGCAGGAGACTCCCTGACATAGCAGCAATCTTCCTCTATCCGCATTAGTCCAGCAATCTCCCTCATGTCACCTAGTCCACATTACACTGTTACATCATAGTTACCTCCCCTTCTACATTCTGCAGGAGACTCCCTGAAATAGCAGCAATCTCCCTGTCTCCCTCATTAGTCAAGCAATCTCCCTCATGTCACCTAGCCCACATTACACTGTTACATCATAGTTACTTCCCCTCCTGCATTCTGCAGGAGACTCCCTGACATAGCAGCAATCTTCCTCCATCCGCATTAGTCCAGCAATCTCCCTCATGTCACCTAGTCCACATTACACTGTTACATCATAGTTACCTCCCTTCCTGCATTCTGCAGGGGACTCCCTGACATAGCAGTAATCTCCCTCTCTCCCTCATTAGTCTAGCAATCTCCCTCATGTCACCTAGCCCACATTACACTGTTACATCATAGTTACTTCCCCTCCTGCATTCTGCAGGAGACTCCCTGAAATAGAAGCAATCTCCCTCTCTCCCTCATTAGTCTAGTAATCTCCCTCATTTCACCTAGCCCACATTACACTGTTACATCATAGTTACCTCCCCTCCTGCATTCTGCAGAAGACTACCTGAAATAACAGCAATCTCCCTCTCTCCCTCATTAGTCTAGCAACCTCCCTCATGTCACCTAGCCCACATTACACTGTTACATCATAGTTACTTCCCCTCCTGCATTCTGCAGGAGACTCCCTGACATAGCAGCAATCTCCCTCTCTCCCTCATTAGTCTAGCAATCTCCCTCATGTCACCTAGCCCACATTACACTGTAACATCATAGTTACCTCCCCTACCGCATTCTGCAGGAGACTCCCTGACATAGCAGCAATATCCCCCTCTCCCTCATTAGTCTAGCAATCTCCCTCATGTCACCTAGCCCACATTACACTGTTACACCATAGTTACCTCCCCTCCTGCATTCTGCAGGAGACTCCCTGAAATAGAAGCAATCGCCCTCTCTCCCTCATTAGTCTAGCATTCACCCTCATGTCACCTGGCCCACATTACACTGTTACATCATAGTTACCTCCCCTCCTGCATTCTGCAGGAGACTCCCTGACATAGCAGCAATCTTCCTCTATCCGCATTAGTCCAGCAATCTCCCTTATGTCACCTAGCCCACATTACACTGTTACATCATAGTTACCTCCCCTCCTGCATTCTGCAGGAGACTCCCTCATATAGCAGCAATCTCCCCCTCTCCCTCATTAGTCTAGCAATCTCCCTCACATCACCTAGCCCACATTACACTGTTACATCATAGTTACCTCCCCTCCTGCATTCTGCAGGAGACTCCCTGACATAGCAGCAATCTCCCTCATGTCACCTAGCCCACATTACACTGTTACATCATAGTTACCTCCCCTCCTGCATTCTGCAGGAGACTCCCTGACATAGCAGCAATCTCCCTCTCTCCCTCATTAGTCTAGCAATCTCCCTCACGTCACCTAGCCCACATTACACTGTTACATCATAGTTACTTCCCCCCCCCCCCTGCATTCTGCAGGAGACTCCCTGACATAGCAGCAATCTCCCGCCCTCCCTCATTAATCTAGCAATCTCCCTCATGTCACCTAGCCCACATTACACAGTCACACCATAGTTACCTCCCCTCCTGCATTCTGCAGGAGACTCCCTGACATAGCAGCAATCTCCCTCATGTCACCTAGCCCACATTACACTGTTACATCATAGTTACCTCCCCTCCTGCATTCTGCAGGAGACTCCCTGACATAGCAGTAATCTCCCTCTCTCCCTCATTAGTCTAGCAATCTCCCTCATGTCACCTAGCCCACATTACACTGTTACATCATAGTTACTTCCCCTCCTGCATTCTGCAGGAGACTCCCTGAAATAGAAGCAATCTCCCTCTCTCCCTCATTAGTCTAGTAATCTCCCTCATTTCACCTAGCCCACATTACACTGTTACATCATAGTTACTTCCCCCCCCCCCCCTGCATTCTGCAGGAGACTCCCTGACATAGCAGCAATCTCCCGCCCTCCCTCATTAATCTAGCAATCTCCCTCATGTCACCTAGCCCACATTACACAGTTACACCATAGTTACCTCCCCTCCTGCATTCTGCAGGAGACTCCCTGACATAGCAGCAATCTTCCTCTATCTGCATTAGTCCAGCAATCTCCCTCATGTCACCTAGTCCACATTACACTGTTACATCATAGTTACCTCCCCTTCTACATTCTGCAGGAGACTCCCTGAAATAGCAGCAATCTCCCTGTCTCCCTCATTAGTCAAGCAATCTCCCTCATGTCACCTAGCCCACATTACACTGTTACATCATAGTTACTTCCCCTCCTGCATTCTGCAGGAGACTCCCTGACATAGCAGCAATCTTCCTCCATCCGCATTAGTCCAGCAATCTCCCTCATGTCACCTAGTCCACATTACACTGTTACATCATAGTTACCTCCCTTCCTGCATTCTGCAGGGGACTCCCTGACATAGCAGTAATCTCCCTCTCTCCCTCATTAGTCTAGCAATCTCCCTCATGTCACCTAGCCCACATTACACTGTTACATCATAGTTACTTCCCCTCCTGCATTCTGCAGGAGACTCCCTGAAATAGAAGCAATCTCCCTCTCTCCCTCATTAGTCTAGTAATCTCCCTCATTTCACCTAGCCCACATTACACTGTTACATCATAGTTACCTCCCCTCCTGCATTCTGCAGAAGACTACCTGAAATAACAGCAATCTCCCTCTCTCCCTCATTAGTCTAGCAACCTCCCTCATGTCACCTAGCCCACATTACACTGTTACATCATAGTTACTTCCCCTCCTGCATTCTGCAGGAGACTCCCTGACATAGCAGCAATCTCCCTCTCTCCCTCATTAGTCTAGCAATCTCCCTCATGTCACCTAGCCCACATTACACTGTAACATCATAGTTACCTCCCCTACCGCATTCTGCAGGAGACTCCCTGACATAGCAGCAATATCCCCCTCTCCCTCATTAGTCTAGCAATCTCCCTCATGTCACCTAGCCCACATTACACTGTTACACCATAGTTACCTCCCCTCCTGCATTCTGCAGGAGACTCCCTGAAATAGAAGCAATCGCCCTCTCTCCCTCATTAGTCTAGCATTCACCCTCATGTCACCTGGCCCACATTACACTGTTACATCATAGTTACCTCCCCTCCTGCATTCTGCAGGAGACTCCCTGACATAGCAGCAATCTTCCTCTATCCGCATTAGTCCAGCAATCTCCCTTATGTCACCTAGCCCACATTACACTGTTACATCATAGTTACCTCCCCTCCTGCATTCTGCAGGAGACTCCCTCATATAGCAGCAATCTCCCCCTCTCCCTCATTAGTCTAGCAATCTCCCTCACATCACCTAGCCCACATTACACTGTTACATCATAGTTACCTCCCCTCCTGCATTCTGCAGGAGACTCCCTGACATAGCAGCAATCTCCCTCATGTCACCTAGCCCACATTACACTGTTACATCATAGTTACCTCCCCTCCTGCATTCTGCAGGAGACTCCCTGACATAGCAGCAATCTCCCTCTCTCCCTCATTAGTCTAGCAATCTCCCTCACGTCACCTAGCCCACATTACACTGTTACATCATAGTTACTTCCCCCCCCCCCTGCATTCTGCAGGAGACTCCCTGACATAGCAGCAATCTCCCGCCCTCCCTCATTAATCTAGCAATCTCCCTCATGTCACCTAGCCCACATTACACAGTTACACCATAGTTACCTCCCCTCCTGCATTCTGCAGGAGACTCCCTGACATAGCAGCAATCTCCCTCATGTCACCTAGCCCACATTACACTGTTACATCATAGTTACCTCCCCTCCTGCATTCTGCAGGAGACTCCCTGACATAGCAGTAATCTCCCTCTCTCCCTCATTAGTCTAGCAATCTCCCTCATGTCACCTAGCCCACATTACACTGTTACATCATAGTTACTTCCCCTCCTGCATTCTGCAGGAGACTCCCTGAAATAGAAGCAATCTCCCTCTCTCCCTCATTAGTCTAGTAATCTCCCTCATTTCACCTAGCCCACATTACACTGTTACATCATAGTTACTTCCCCCCCCCCCCTGCATTCTGCAGGAGACTCCCTGACATAGCAGCAATCTCCCGCCCTCCCTCATTAATCTAGCAATCTCCCTCATGTCACCTAGCCCACATTACACAGTTACACCATAGTTACCTCCCCTCCTGCATTCTGCAGGAGACTCCCTGACATAGCAGCAATCTTCCTCTATCTGCATTAGTCCAGCAATCTCCCTCATGTCACCTAGTCCACATTACACTGTTACATCATAGTTACCTCCCCTTCTACATTCTGCAGGAGACTCCCTGAAATAGCAGCAATCTCCCTGTCTCCCTCATTAGTCAAGCAATCTCCCTCATGTCACCTAGCCCACATTACACTGTTACATCATAGTTACTTCCCCTCCTGCATTCTGCAGGAGACTCCCTGACATAGCAGCAATCTTCCTCCATCCGCATTAGTCCAGCAATCTCCCTCATGTCACCTAGTCCACATTACACTGTTACATCATAGTTACCTCCCTTCCTGCATTCTGCAGGGGACTCCCTGACATAGCAGTAATCTCCCTCTCTCCCTCATTAGTCTAGCAATCTCCCTCATGTCACCTAGCCCACATTACACTGTTACATCATAGTTACTTCCCCTCCTGCATTCTGCATTAGACTCCCTGAAATAGAAGCAATCTCCCTCTCTCCCTCATTAGTCTAGTAATCTCCCTCATTTCACCTAGCCCACATTACACTGTTACATCATAGTTACCTCCCCTCCTGCATTCTGCAGAAGACTACCTGAAATAACAGCAATCTCCCTCTCTCCCTCATTAGTCTAGCAACCTCCCTCATGTCACCTAGCCCACATTACACTGTTACATCATAGTTACCTCCCCTCCTGCATTCTGCAGGAGACTCCCTGAAATAACAGCAATCTCCCTCTCTCGCTCATTAGTCTAGCAATCTCTTTTTTTAATGCTACCACATTTGCAGATTTACCCACCTCACAGGTAATATAGCCTGCCTCCAGGAGTTTTATCTACACTCCCATGAGTGCTTGCAAATCTTTTTACTTGATTTATATTTAATGGACAAGGGTTAAACAAAAGTTATTTGTATTTCACCTATCAGAAGGTGCATATTGCCATGCTGTAGTGTAGGATATTGTATTTATTTTCTTACAAAAAGTTGACAAAAAATATATATATTTTAATCTAGACCAGCGGGCCCATGTGTGGTGTGGTGTGGTCTGGGGCTGTAGCTATATTGGTCTCTATGGGCCAGATGGCCCAAGCTTCAAAAAGTGATAAAGTGTACAATGATAAACTACCAGCTGACACGTTACAAGCTGGGTTTAAAAATTACAGTTAGGAGCTGAGAGGG
Organism: Crinia signifera; assembly: GCF_055691185.1. Classification (NCBI taxonomy): domain Eukaryota; kingdom Metazoa; phylum Chordata; class Amphibia; order Anura; family Myobatrachidae; genus Crinia; species Crinia signifera. The sequence goes on along the minus strand of NC_139227.1, from coordinate 9,421,235 downwards.
TGGTTGTTTATCACTTTTTTTTAAGCTTGGTGCATCTGGCCCTATGTGACTCGCATTGAGGTAGAAACCACACTCAAGCAAGGGATCCCGACGATCAGTATACCAACATTGGAATTCTGACCTCTGGTACTTCGATGGTGGACAAAGAAGCCCCTTGCATGTTTGCTACAGGTTCTATTCACCCTCTATGGGGGTTGTGGTCCCCCACGAGGGAGAATAGCCCCAGTGAGTCGGGATCCCAACTGTCGGGCAGTTGAACAGTTGGGATTCTGATGTCGGTGTACTGACTGCCGGGATCCCAACTGTCTGGCAGTCATCTGGCAACCCTCACACTGTGTATAGAGAGAGTTGGATTTGTGTGAGTTATTTTGTTTCTGTGCAGGGTAAATACTGACTGCATTATATTTACACTGCATTTAGATGTCAGTTTCAACACACCCCACCCAAATGTAACTCTCTCTGCACATGTTACATCTGCCCCACCTGCAGTGCACATGGGTTTGCCCATTTTGAGAACACATTTGTACTGCGTTCAGATCTGAATAAGGGCCTATGTCCAGTTCGGCGTGTTACTCACACCCTGCACAGAAACACCATAACATGACTGTATTATTTTAAATATGACCCTGAAAAATTACCTTCTGTACAACCACTTCACAATAATGTGACTTGTTATTCCCATGGCCAATATAGCTGCAGGCATCCTCTTAGTAAAGAATAGAAACGATAATTCTTTATCCTTATATTAAACCACCCAGGAATGCACCAGTGAGCACAGTACAATATTACAGCATAGCTGGCAAGAGGATCTTACAATCTCATTTCTAATACCTAATGCACAGGGTGATTAACTTGCCCAAGGTCAGGCAGTGTAAGTGACTGAAACTGGAACAGAGCCTGCTGGCCTATGTGTCACAACCAAACACATCTCCCTCTACAAAATGCTTAACAGTTCTGGTGCCAGAGGCAATTCACTGAGGGGAATACTCTGGCTCCCAGTATGTTAATGAGCGAATAAAACCATTATTTGACATTAATGTCTGTCACAACTGAGAATTACTGAGCCAAATAATACATAAGAAATAAGTGAGGTTTTGATACCTACCTAAGACTAGCGAACAGGTAAAGGCCGCCCACCGAACACCTGTCCCCGCCAATCGAATCTGCTCACACGCGTGCAAGTTGCAACCTTGCATGCAGACTCAAGGTGGACAAATCATTCGACGGTCACTCGCCATTTCTGGACTGACTTTTCCAGAGCCTGCTATCTGCCAAATTCGGTGCTGATGCTGACTTCATGTGGTGTCAGCCGCCTGTCCCAGGAGCAGGCATCGACACGCCTTATCTGCAGGGGAACACCCAGCATATTTATATATTGCCCAACTGGCCTTCTTTGAGCTAGTTTAATATCTGGAACATTACATTTGTGGGTTTCATTTATACTTTCAAAATGGCCAGAAAAAGAGAACTTCCATGTGGAACTCAACAGTCTATTCTTGTTCTTTGAAATTAAGGCTATTCCATGTGAGAACTTGCCAAGAAACTGAACATTTCCTACAATGGTGTGTACTACTCCCTTCGGAGAACAGCTCAAACAGGCTCTAACCAGAGTAGAAAGAGAAGTGGGAGGCCCCAATGCACAACTGAGCAACAAGTACATTAGAGTCTCTAGTTTGAGAAATAGATGCCTCACAGGTCCTTAACTGGCAGCTTCATTATACGGTACCCGCAAAATGCCAGTGTCAACGTCTACAGTGAATAGGTGTCTCCGAGATGCTGGCCTTCTAGGCAGAGTGGCAAAGAAAAAGCCATATCTGAGAAGGAAAAATATTAATATGGGCAAAAGAACACAGACATTGGACAGAGAAAGATAGGAAAAAAGTGTGGACAGACGAATCGAAGCTTGAGGTGTTTGGATCACATTTGAGAGATGCAGAACAAGGGAAAAATTTAATCTGTCAAGCATGGTGGAGGTAATGTGATGGTCTGGGGCTGTTCCGGTGTTGGTTAAGTGGGAGATTTGTACAAGGTAAGAGGGATTTTAAATATGGAAGGCTATCACTCCATTTTGCAATGCAATGCTATACCCTGTGGCCAGCGCTTGATTGGAACCAATTTCCTCCAACAGAACAATGTCCCAAAGCACACATCCAAATTATGCAAGATCTATTTAGGGAAGAAGCAGGCAGATGGTGTTCTGTCTGTAATGGAGTGGACATCGCAGTCACCAGATCTCAACCCCATTGAGCTGTTGTGGGAGCAGCTTGACCGTACCGCAAGAAGTGCCCATCAAGCCAATACAACTTGTGGAATGTGGTTCAGGAAGCGTGGGATGATTACCTCAACAAATTAACAGCTAGAAGGCCAAAGACCTGCAAGGCTGTAACTGATGCAAAAGGAGCATTATTTTGCAGAATAAATAGTTTGAAGGACAAAATTATTTCTAACCTTGCCAATGTCTTGACTATACAGTATGTTCTATTAATTTTGCAACTCATTTGATGTAACAATGCATTGCAAAATCTTTCTCAAATGGACAAAACCATGCTGCATCGCAGGTAGAGCAGATGTAACATGTGCAGAGAGAGATAGAATTTGGTGTTTTTTCGTTTCTGTGCAGGGAAAATACTGGCTGCTTTATTTTTACACTGCAATTTAGATTTCAGTTTCAACACACCCCACCAAAATCTAATGCTGCCTATACACGATTACATTCGATGCGATCTAGGGTTCGATTTCACTTGAAGCTCAGCATTCGATAAATCGCATTAAAAAAGCATTTTAGTGCATTCGATTTTGCATTCGATCATGCGATTTATCGATTGCACCGTTCAATAAAAAATGTTTGTGGAAGAGGAGGGGCCAGGAAGTGACCAGAACTCTTCAAGAATCGCATGTCGCCATTTAGAAAAATCGCATTCGCACAAAAGAGCATTCGACTGCACATACAATTTGCAGCACATAAGAAACATACTGTAAGACTGTGAGATGCAACATTCGAGTGGCGTGCCCGCACATCGCGTCGAATGGTACACATTTTGTGCATACAATCATTCGATTTCTCGTCAAGATGAGGTCAAAATCAAAGGATTGTATACAATATCTCACTAGTGTATGGGCAGCATTACTCTCTCTAAACATGTTAACTTGGCCCACCTGCAGTGCAGCATGGTTTTGCCCATCAGAGAAGGATTTTGCTTTTAACCCCTTCCCGACATTTGACGTACATTTACGTCATGGCCGGGAGGTACTTCCCGACACATGGCATAAATGTACGTCATGAGTTTAAACTGTCACTGCGTCTCGAGACGCAGTGACAGAGGGACGATGTCTGCTGTCCCTGACAGCAGACATGTCCCTGCATGCCCAGGGGGGGCTGCGATGTCGCCCCCCCGTCGGCGATCGCTGTGATTGGCTGTTCAGTGTGAACAGCCATTCACAGCGTTTTCCTGTGTTACCAGCGAATCGGACGCTCGGTAACACAGGTGTCAATCACCGCCGGGCGTCAGGGGGCATGAGGGGGTCATCGGTGACGATGACACCTCACCCCACCCTCACCCCACCTGCCCCCAAGGCTGTGATTGGTCCGTGGGACCCACGGACCAATCACAGCCAAGGCGCGACATTTAAACTGACGGTGACTGCGCTGCAGACGCCATTCCGGTCTGGAATAGCGTGCAGAACGGTCACCGTGCCTGCCTGCCGTGAATACCGACCTGATCCTTGCTAATACTTACCTGATCCTTGCAAATACCTTACCTGATCACCTTATCACTGCTTGTAGCGTGCTGGACGCTTCCTGGATCTGACTTCCTGAGACTTCCTGCTGCTGCTGCAGTGTGATAGAGAGATAGAGAGATAGAGAGAGAGATAGAGAGAGATAGAGAGAGATAGAGAGATAGTGACAGAGAGAGCTATATTTTGTGTCTGCTACCCCCCCTTTTTGGGGGTGCAGGGGTTTTCTATATATATATAACTGTCAGTGCTGCTGCTGCAGTGTCATACAGTGATAGATAGTGATAGATAGTGATAGATAGTGAGAGGTAGAGAGATAGAGAGATTTGTGTCTGCTACCCCCCCTTTTTGTGGGTGCAGGGGTTTTATTTTATATATATATAACTGTCAGTGCTGCTGCTGCAGTGTCATAGAGTGATAGATAGTGATAGATAGTGAGAGATAGAGAGATAGAGAGAGATAGTGACAGAGAGTGATAGAGAGTGTATATTTTGTGTCTGCTACCCCCCCTTTTTGGGGGTGCAGTTTTTTTTTATACATATAACTGTCAGTGCTGCTGCTGCAGTGTCCTAGAGTGATAGATAGTGAGAGATAGTGAGAGATAGAGAGATAGAGAGAGATAGTGACAGAGAGTGATAGAGAGTGTATATTTTGTGTCTGCTACCCCCCCTTTTGTGCTGATCAGTATATCTGTGCTGATCAGCAACTTTTTGGGGGCGCAGAGGTTTTTTTTTTTATATATACCTGTCAGTTGCTGCCAGTTGCACTGTCAGTTGCACCAAAGGTTGTGCACCTGCTGTCCCTCACTGGTAATCAGTGTCGCATCACTGATCACCTTTTTTTTTTTTTGTGAGTGCTGTGGGGTCTTTTTTTAATTTTTTTTTTACACACACTGATTTTGTGGGTGTCCTGTGGCCACTGTGCGCCGATCAGTGACGTACATCACTGATCAGCTTTTTCGGCACAGGGTTGATCAATTTTTTTTTTTTTTTTGATCAGATTCCTGTTGCCTTTGAGCGCTGTTCAGTGACAGACGTTACTGACCAACATCTGTGCTCAATTTTTGGCGCAGGACCTTTTTTTTTTTTTTTAACCCCTTCAATTTTTTATTTTTAACCCCTTCATTTTTTTTTTTTTTTATTGGTATAAAGTATTTTTTTTTTTCTGCACCACATACACACTACATACCCCCCGGATTGAAATAAAGTTTGTACCCCCCCCTACACTATACACGTGTTGAAACATTTCACTACCAGTAACACAAAAATAAAAATGGCATCCCAAATGTCCTCCCAAATGTCCTCCCAAATGTCCTCCCAGTCATCCAGGAGAATGTATTCAGTGGAGGAGGCATATGCCATGCTTGCCTCTGACTCTGACACAGGCAGTGATGCAAGCGGGGAATTTGAAGGATTCGTCTTAAGCTCCTCTTCCTCCTCTGGTGATGAGGGACCCCCTCAAAGACGCCCCCGTAGATCAGCTGAGATTCCCCCCCCAATAATTGATCTAGTATGGACCCCACCACCAGACAATTTTGAGCCCCAGGTTCCTGAGTTTTTGGCCATGCCAGGAATCCAATTTTATTCCACAGGTCTCAGAGAAATTGACTTTTTCAAATTATTTTTCTCTGATGATTTTATAAATTTAATGGTGGACCAAACTAATTTATATGCCCAGCAGTTTATTGCTCAAAACCCCACGTCATCATTTGCTAGGTGGACCCCTGTAGATGCAGTAGAGATGATGACGTTTTGGGGTCTGGTGTTTCATATGGGCATAGTAAAAAAGCCAGAAATTAGGCAATATTGGAGTACAGATGTTCTGTACAGTACTCCATTTTACCGTATGGCCATGCCCCGGACTCGATTTGAGACAATTCTTAAATTTATACATTACACCGATAATGCACAGTGCCCACCCAGAGATGATCCCACCTTTGACCGGCTATTCAAAGTCAGGCCGGTCATTGATCATTTCAGTGCCAAATTTGAAGAGGTGTACATCCCTGAAAAATTTATTTGTATCGACGAGTCCCTTATACATTTTAAAGGAAGGGTTAAATTCCGCCAGTACCTTCCCAGTAAGAGGGCAAGGTATGGCATAAAAATGTATAAACTGTGTGAAAGCACCTCAGGGTACACCCACAGGTTTAGGGTTTATGAAGGGAAGGATTCAAGAATTCAACCGCCAGAATGCCCCCCCTCCCTCGTAGGTGTTAGTGGGAAAATTGTCTGGGATTTAGTGCACCCCTTCCTGGATAAAGGTTATCACCTCTATGTGGATAACTTTTACACTAGCATCCCCCTGTTTAAGGCCCTTGGTTCAAGAGGTACAGCAGCTTGCGGTACTGTGCGCAAGAACCAAAGAGGCCTCCCAAAAACGCACATTGCCCAAGTAATGAGAAGGGGTGAAAGCAGGGGAATATGCAACGAAAATATGTTGTTGGTCAAATATAAGGACAAGAGGGATGTCCTTATACTGACAACAATTCACGGAGACAGTACCACCTCCGTCCCTGTACGAGGTACCAGTACCCACACCTCCAAACCTAATTGTATCCTGGATTACAATAGGTACATGGGCGGAGTGGATCTTTCAGATCAGGTACTGAAGCCGTACAGTGCCCTGCGGAAAACAAAAATCTGGTACAAGAAGGTGGCCGTGTATATCATCCAGATGGCACTGTATAACGCTTACGTGCTATTCCGTTCTACCGGCCAGAGGGGGACATTTATGCACTTTCAAGAGGAAGTCATAAAGGGCCTAATATTTGGGAACCAGCAGGCAGAGGGCCCCAGTACTTCTAGTACTGGCCCCCGTATTGTACCAGGGCAGCATTTTCCTGATGAAATCCCCTCCACTGGAAAAAAGGGCAGGACACAAAAAAGGTGCAAAGTTTGCTATAAAAAGGGAATAAGAAAGCAAACTATTTTCCAGTGTGACACTTGCCCCGACAAACCCGGCCTATGTATAAAGGAGTGTTTTAAAATATACCACACATCTATGGAATATTAGGTTCATAATTTCACCGTGCTTCGGGGGTCTTGCTAATGCCACATAGCACCCACCATTCATTCCACCAGAATCTGAGCCGCAAAATCCAAAAATCACTCCTTCCCTTCTGAGTCCTGCCATGCACCCAACTGGTATTTTTTGGTCACATGTGAGGCATTGCCGTACTCGGGAGAAATTGGGGCACAGATTTTGGGGTGCTTTGTCTCCGTCATTCCTTGTGAAAATGAAAAATTTTGAGCCAGAACTGCATTTTTGTGTAAAAAAATGTAATTTTTCATGTTCACTGCCCAGTTTTATCAAAATTGGTGAAACCCCTGGGGGTTTGAAATGTACACTATACCCCTAGATGAATTCCCTGAGGGGTGTAGTTTGCAAAATGGGGTCACTTGTGGGGGGGTTCCACTGTATTGGTGCTTTGGGGGTCTTGCTAATGCGACATAGCACCCACCATCATTCCACCAGAATTTGTGCTGCAAAATCCAAATATCACTCCTTCCCTTCTGAGTCCTGCCACTTTTTGGTCACACATGAGGCATTGCCGTACTCGGGAGAAATTGGGGCACAGATTTTGGGGTGCTTTGTCTCCTTCATTCCTTCTGAAAATGAAAAATTTTGAGCCAGAACTGCATTTTTGTGTAAAAAAATGTAATTTTTCATTTTCACTGCCCACTTGTATCAAAATTGGTGAAACCCCTGGGGGTTTGAAATGTACACTATACCCCTAGATGAATTCCCTGAGGGGTGTAGTTTGCAAAATGGGGTGACTTGTGGGGGGGTTCCACTGTATTGGTGCAACATAGCACCCACCATTCATTCCACCAGAATCTGTGCTGCAAAATCCAAAAATCACTCCTTCCCTTCTGAGTCCTGCCATGCACCCAACTGGTATTTTTTGGTCACATGTGAGGCATTGCCGTACTCGGGAGAAATTGGGGCACAGATTTTGGGGTGCTTTTTCTCCTTCATACCTTCTGAAAATGAAAAATTTTGAGCCAGAACTGCATTTTTGTGTAAAAAATGTAATTTTTCATGTTCACTGCCCACTTGTATCAAAATTGGTGAAACCCCTGGGGGTTTGAAATGTACACTATACCCCTAGATGAATTCCCTGAGGGGTGTAGTTTGCAAAATGGGGTCACTTGTGGGGGGGTTCCACTGTATTGGTGCTTGGGGGGTCTTGCTAATGCGACATAGCACCCACCAAAATTCCACCAGAATCTGAGCTGCAAAATCCAAAAATCACTCCTTCCCTTTTGAGTCCTGCCATGCACCCAACTGGTATTTTTTGGTCACATGTGAGGCATTGCCGTACTCGGGAGAAATTGGGGCACAGATTTTGGGGTGCTTTTTCTCCTTCATACCTTCTGAAAATGAAAAATTTTGAGCCAGAACTGCATTTTTGTGTAAAAAATGTAATTTTTCATGTTCACTGCCCACTTGTATCAAAATTGGTGAAACCCCTGGGGGTTTGAAATGTACACTATACCCCTAGATGAATTCCCTGAGGGGTGTAGTTTGCAAAATGGGGTGACTTGTGGGGGGGTTCCACTGTATTGGTGCTTGGGGGGTCTTGCTAATGCGACATAGCACCCACCAAAATTCCACCAGAATCTGAGCTGCAAAATCCAAAAATCACTCCTTCCCTTCTGAGTCCTGCCATGCACCCAAATGGTATTTTTTGGTCACATGTGAGGCATTGCCGTACTCGGGAGAAATTGGGGCACAGATTTTGGGGTGCTTTGTCTCCTTCATACCTTCTGAAAATGAAAAATTTTGAGCCAGAACTGCATTTTTGTGTAAAAAAATGTAATTTTTCATTTTCACTGCCCACTTGTATCAAAATTGGTGAAACCCCTGGGGGTTTGAAATGTACACTATACCCCTAGATGAATTCCCTGAGGGGTGTACTTTGCAAAATGGGGTGACTTGTGGGGGGGTTCCACTGTATTGGTGCAACATAGCACCCACCATTCATTCCACCAAAATCTGTGCTGCAAAATCCAAAAATCACTCCTTCCGTTCTGAGTCCTGCCATGCACCCAACTGGTATTTTTTGGTCACATGTGAGGCATTTCCGTACTCGGGAGAAATTGGGGCACAGATTTTGGGGTGCTTTTTCTCCTTCATACCTTCTGAAAATGAAAAATTTTGAGCCAGAACTGCATTTTTGTGTAAAAAAATGTAATTTTTCATTTTCACTGCCCACTTGTATCAAAATTGGTGAAACCCCTGGGGGTTTGAAATGTACACTATACCCCTAGATGAATTCCCTGAGGGGTGTAGTTTTCAAAATGGGGTGACTTGTGGGGGGGTTCCACTGTATTGGTGCTTGGGGGGTCTTGCTAATGCGACATAGCACCCACCAAAATTCCACCAGAATCTGAGCTGCAAAATCCAAAAATCACTCCTTCCGTTCTGAGTCCTGCCATGCACCCAACTGGTATTTTTTGGTCACATGTGAGGCATTGCCGTACTCGGGAGAAATTGGGGCACAGATTTTGGGGTGCTTTTTCTCCTTCATACCTTCTGAAAATGAAAAATTTCGAGCCAGAACTGCATTTTTGTGTAAAAAATGTAATTTTTCATTTTCACTGCCCACTTGTATCAAAATTGGTGAAACCCCTGGGGGTTTGAAATGTACACTATACCCCTAGATGAATTCCCTGAGGGGTGTAGTTTTCAAAATGGGGTGACTTGTGGGGGGGTTCCACTGTATTGGTGCTTGGGGGGTCTTGCTAATGCGACATAGCACCCACCAAAATTCCACCAGAATCTGAGCCGCAAAATCCAAAAATCACTCCTTCCGTTCTGAGTCCTGCCATGCACCCAAATGGTATTTTTTGGTCACATGTGAGGCATTTCCGTACTCGGGAGAAATTGGGGCACATATTTTGGGGTGCTTTTTCTCCTTCATACCTTCTGAAAATGAAAAATTTTGAGCCAGAACTGCATTTTTGTGTAAAAAAATGTAATTTTTCATTTTCACTGCCCACTTGTATCAAAATTGGTGAAACCCCTGGGGGTTTGAAATGTACACTATACCCCTAGATGAATTCCCTGAGGGGTGTACTTTGCAAAATGGGGTGACTTGTGGGGGGGTTCCACTGTATTGGTGCAACATAGCACCCACCATTCATTCCACCAGAATCTGTGCTGCAAAATCCAAAAATCACTCCTTCCCTTCTGAGTCCTGCCATGCACCCAACTGGTATTTTTTGGTCACATGTGAGGCATTGCCGTACTCGGGAGAAATTGGGGCACAGATTTTGGGGTGCTTTTTCTCCTTCATACCTTCTGAAAATGAAAAATTTTGAGCCAGAACTGCATTTTTGTGTAAAAAAATGTAATTTTTCATTTTCACTGCCCACTTGTATCAAAATTGGTGAAACCCCTGGGGGTTTGAAATGTACACTATACCCCTAGATGAATTCCCTGAGGGGTGTAGTTTTCAAAATGGGGTGACTTGTGGGGGGGTTCCACTGTATTGGTGCTTTGGGGGTCTTGCTAATGCGACATAGCACCCACCAAAATTCCACCAGAATCTGAGCTGCAAAATCCAAAAATCACTCCTTCCCTTCTGAGTCCTGCCATGCACCCAACTGGTATTTTTTGGTCACATGTGAGGCATTGCCGTACTCGGGAGAAATTGGGGCACAGATTTTGGGGTGCTTTGTCTCCTTCATACCTTCTGAAAATGACAAATTTGGAGCCAGAACTGTATTTTTGTGTAAAAAAAATAATTTTTCATTTTCACTGCCCAGTTGTACCACAATTGGTGAAACCCCTGGGGGTTTGAAATGTACACTATACCCCTAGATGAATTCCCTGAGGGGTGTAGTTTGCAAAATGGGGTCACTTGTGGGGGGGTTCCTAACTTTTAGCATCTTATGGTGCCTAGAAACCTACATGGTGCCTAAAAAATAATCTCATAAAAAGGAGGCTCCAAAATCAAGTAGGTGCTCCTTCTATTATGAAGCCTGTGGTTTGGTCACCGTGCACACTAGGGCCACATATAGGATATTTATGAAAACAAAAGAATTGGGGGAATCAATTTTCAGTCACATTTCTCTAGTAAAATGTACTGTGTTCCTTAGAAAAATGTATTAAAATTGCAAATCTGCAAAAAAAAAGAAATTTTGAAATTTCACCTACACTTTGTTTTAATTCCTGTGAAACACCTAAAGGGTTAACAAACTTCCAAAATGCTGTTTTGAATACTGTGAGGGGTGCAGTTTTTGAAATGGCATCATTTATGGGGGTGTCTCACATACAAGTCCCTCAAAGTCACATCAGAACTGAACTGGTCCCTAAAAAAATCAGTGTTTGAAATTTTCTTGAAAATTTGAGAATTTGCTATTCATATTGTAAGCCTCCTAGTGTCCCAAAAAATTAAAAGGAAGTTGAAATAATGATGTCAACATAAAGTAGACATATGGTCTATGTTAGTTATTCACTATTTTGAGTGGTAAGATTATTTGTCTCACAAGCAGAAAATTTAACATTTTGCAAATCGCTAAATTTTCCATTTTTTCACGATATTTTGGTATTTTTCACAAAAAAACACAGACTGTATCGACCCAAATTTACCACTAATTTGAAGTACAATGTGTCACGAAAAAACTATCTCAAAATCACTGGGATAAGTAAAAGCAAAAAAAAGTTATCCCCACTTAAGTGAGACATGTCAGATTTGAAAAAAAGGGCTCTGTCAGGAACGCAAAAACTGGCTCTGTCAGGAAGGGGTTAAGATCAACTCTGACTCAGAACCTATAGCCTTTTGGGTTATTGTATAGCACAGGGATGTCCAAACCTGTCCACCAGGCAACCCGTGGATCTATAGTAGGAATGAATGGAGCAGGTTTGAAAATGTGAAATTTAGTAATGACTACAGCTGTGCACCAGCTAGGTGATTTGGGGAATGTGACAGTTAGTAATGACTACAGCTGTGCACCAGCTAGGTGATCTGGGAAATGTGACAGTTAGTAATGACTACAGCTGTGCACCAGCTAGGTGATCTGGGAAATGTGACAGTTAGTAATGACTACAGCTGTGCTGCAGCGAGGTGATCTGGGAAATGTGACAGTTAGTAATGACTACAGCTGTGCACCAGCTAGGTGATCTGGGGAATGTGACAGTTAGTAAGTAATGACTACAGTTGTGCTGCAGTGAGGTGATCTGGGAAATGTGACAGTTAGTAATGACTACAGCTGTGCACCAGCTAGGTGATCTGGGAAATGTGAAAGTTAGTAAGTAATGACTACAGTGGTGCTGCAGCTAGGTGATCTGGGAAATGTGACAGCTAGTAAGTAATGACTACAGTTGTGCTGCAGCTAGGTGATCTGGGAAATGTGACAGTTAGTAATGAATACAGCTGTGCTGAAGCTAGGTGATATGGAAAACGTGGACCGTTGGTAGATCTTAAGGACCGGTTTGGCCATCCCTGGTAGAAGGAACGATGCTGTCTAGATCATCAATCTTCTGTTAATGTCTACTGAATCTAGACTCTGCCAACTAATTTTTAGGCTTCAACGCGTTCCACCATTAGTGGTCGATCTAGACATTGTCGAACTGTCAACCGGATACGAGCCTTTAGGTGAGCCATACTTCTGCCCACTTCACCTACTGCATGATGCTGGGGTCCACCCACTACACCCACTGCATTTGCCACTTGAGCCTCCCACCTTGGATCTCCCAGAAAAAAAGGGGTCTAATTTTGGTAGCTATGCAATGAGCTCATAACACAACACGTTCTAGATTTCTGATAAAAGTATGAATATATTCCAATATAATCAGTATACATCAGCTCGGATCTTTTTTTCTTTCAAAATTAGCATTTCCCATTGTTATAAAATAATAATGTATTCGCTGGCATTATTACTGACTGCGATAACAGCCACAGAGGAGTTATAAGCATTATGCCTCAGAGACACTAATAACAACAGCGCTATCTAAATACCAAACATTGTAAATTGCATGCCATGTAACAATTAAACTTTAGGCCCAGCAGATAATGAACTGTCGATGAACCAATCTTAAGAACATTAAGAGAGAGAACATCCCAGCAGGTAAAACAGAAAATAATATCCTCTCCAGGGTCAAACACAAATCAAATGCCACCTTTGTTTGAAGACACGGAGTCATTTTTTTCCCCTTTTTTCTCTTTAAAAAATATCTTCAGGCCAAACCCATGTTTTTCATTATGAGAAGAGCAGACACACGGTTAAAACAAACTCTGTGTATTGTGCCATTGCCTCCACTCCCACTGCGTTCCTCAGTCCTGATTCAGTGACAAATCAAATGCTGGGGAAAGTATTGTATTTTTCCTAAGGTGCATCAGGCTTGGGTGAATATTAATGAGCGATGCTCTTAGTGTTTCCTGCCTGCTCTCTAATCTGACGTGTGGTTTATTGGGAAAAAGAGCTAATTCATTCCTTTCTTATTTACTAAATCGCCCATGTCCTGCAACACTGATTGTTGTCAGCGGAGATGTCCCTACATACTAATTCCAGAATGAGACTGCTGGTCTTCTGGCTCCCAGGGCCTTTCTTTAAGTTAATTAACAAGATTTCACTGTCGTGTAAGTTAA